>NC_046306.1:300000-565846 GCF_004115265.2 Rhinolophus ferrumequinum
TGCGAGGCTCACAGCTGGGGGAGGGCTGTGCTTGGGCCCCACCGCTGGCACCTCCCAGGCTTTCTCTGAGCGGATCTAGGTTACAGCCCTCGCGGCTCCTTCTAAGTCTCTTGCACAGATTAAAAACGGCAACTGTCCCAGAGCTGACCCCAGGGGACCCTGAAAGCTTCCTCCCCCACCCCCTTGCTCACAGGCACTCTGTGTTCTCCGAGTCTGCTGAACTCTGGGCGGCGACTGGGAGGCTCTTGCTCCCCCACCTTCCTTACACTGCGGGTCTCTGGGGAGCTGGCACAAGGTCAACCCCACCGCAGCCCGCCCAGCCCACCTCTGCGGTGGGTGGGGGCAGGGCCGCTTCAGGGCGGACAGGCAGGCCCTTCTTCCCTCTGTCTCCTCCCCTCCTGCTGCCCCCACACTGCGGGTGCAGGCTTCAGGCAAAAAAGTAGAGAAAAAGAGTGGAGGTGAAGGGGTGAGAGAGGGAAGCCTGTCCACCCTTGCCCTACCCCTGCCAGGAACCGGGGTCCAGGAGGGGTGCCCCCATCTTGGTTTCTGTGGTTTCTCTAATGGGGTCTGCACTCCAGTGACCCCACCTGGACCCCACATACGTCCTACAGACAGGAAGGCATCACCACCCCCAGGTGGCCCCGTGCTGCAGGACAGGATCTGGGGGCCGGGACAGTGTCTGGGCTTTTGCCCTGAGCCCACCCAGGAAGGCGGTGGGGTGGGGAGGATGAAGAAGCAGAGGAGAGAGCCCCATTGGCCCTCCTGCGAGTCCCCCATCCTGCCCTGGGGGTGTCACTGACCGCAGGGCTGCCCACCCGGCTGCTTTGAAGCTGCTGGAGCCCAACTCAACTGCCAGGGATTCGTGCGCGCCCCGCCCCTCCGGCTGCGTGGGAGCCGGGGAGTGACCACAGGGCGGCCAGCGGCCTTTGAAGTGCTGGGGCGCGGCTGCAGGAAGTGGGCGGCAGCCCACCCAGGCCCTGGGCCCACCCTACCGAGGCGTTGAGCCCCTGCCCACTGGGCATGTCGCCCAGGCCCCTGAGCCACCTTGGATGCCCAGGTGTGCTGTGGCGAGGCGGTGGGGGGTCAAGTAAGGAAGGGGCTGCCAGGGCGCTGTCTCCCCAGCCTCTGGGGCCCAACCCCAGTCCCAATTTTGCTCAGGCTCCTGTGGGTGAGGCAGTGGGGCCAGGGTTTGGTCCTTCTCCCTCAGCTAAAAATAGCGGCCTTGGCTTTGTGGAAAGCCCCTGGGGCGGGGGAGGAAGGAGCAGGGCTGCTGTCCTGTGGCAGGGAGGAGGCAGCCCAGGCAGGAAATGCCCCGGTGCCCGGGGGGGCCCCCCAGCAAAGGCTCTGGTCAGCGTGCACAGCCCCCTGGAAAGTCCCAGGCAGTGCCTTTAGAGCTGCATAGGGCAGGAGTCTCCTGGATCCCTCAGGGTGGGCCATCTCCCAGCCAATGACCTCCTCTTGGGCCTGGGGTGGTCTCCTGCCATGGACACCAGGAGGGCAGGACGAGAGTAATTCTTTCTTGCTCAGTCATCATCTGCACCTGGCGATGACCTGAACTGTCCTACCCTCAGATTCTCCCTCGTTAGCAATCCAGCAAGAACCGCTCAGCAGACAGCCACTGTCTGCTGCCACTGGTGGCTGGGAAGGGCTGAGCAGGGGCATGTGTCTTTGCCCCCAGGTTGCTTGCTGAGCACAAGTAAGAGTTTAACCCAAGGAGGGCTTTTCAGGAAGCAAAAGCCCAGTGGTCGCCAACCTGGTGGGTGAGGGTCAGGATAGGGGTCAGGAGCCGAGACCAGATTGCTGGGTAGGAATCAGGCCGTGTATTAGCCTGCGGAGTGGCGGCTTGACCCTGGGAGCGGCCCTGGGGCCGAAGGGAGCTTGGCATCTTGGAGGAAAAAGAACAAGGCCTGTGTGGCTTGAACCTGGGGGCAGGGGGTGTACAGGAATGAGGCTAGGGATCGGGAGGCAGAGCTGGTAAGGCTTTGGAGATGGGTGAGGAGTTTGAAAGAAAGCCACTTCTCAGAAAGCACTGAAAGATTCTCAGTAAGACAGTTCCAGACTCACATTTGCATTTCAGAGAAGTCACTCCCTGTGGAGGAAGAGCTGGGGGTGGGGGAGCTGACGCTGGAGGGAAGGCAGAGGAGGGTCAGCACGGAAGCCCTGGGTGGGACCAGGAGCTGAGGCGTCCGCCAGGCCAGGCTGCCTGGTGGCACCAGTCTTCCCTGGTTGATCTTCCCATCAGTGAGCAGGCGCTTAGGTATTGGCAAGGAGAAAGTGGGTGGCGGGGGCTCTTCCAGATGATGCCATGAGAGGACAGAAATGCTAATACTGCCTGTGTATTTGAGAGAAAATATGAAATCTCAACTGGACAAGAAGGAAGCCAGAGAGGGGAAAGCCAAGTTTGGGAGATAAAAGGTTGTTTCTGGAGTGGGGGCTTAGTGGGTGTCGCAGCTGTGTGGCAAGCTGGACAGGTGTGACTCTGACAGTGGAGGTGAGGCGGGGAGGAGGCATCTGAAAAGGGACCCATGTGACAGCTCCACGGGCGTCTTTAGAACATGGGTACCTGACATTTCCAAGGAGGGACACAGGAGGCCTTTCCAGCATTCACCATTACGTAGGACCACCTCCATCACCACCAACAGCTGCTGCCACTGTCACCTAACCGGTCACCTCCGTAACATCACCTCTGTCATCACCTGCCCACCAGCATCACCGGAATCCAGCTTCATATGAAGGCAGCAATATTCTTCACTCAGTGGACACACGGGCCGAGAACAGACTCTCGGCTAGGAACTGGGTTAGGTTCTGGGCAAGGCCCTCAGCAGCACCGGTGAGGTCTCTACCTTTGGGGACCTTACCATCTGGGGGTGGAAGGGAACAGACTGCAAACAACCATGTGCAAAGATTTAGAAACCGAGAAGCGGAATGTTGACCGAGCAAACCACTCCTAGGTCTTTACCCAAAAAACACGCCACACGCTCACACAGAGTTGTGCTCAAGTGTAGTGAGTGTGAGTCATAATGGCCCCAGGTGGAAAACCCCAAATCCACCAGAAGTAGATGAACGAATATGGTCCATCTGTATGACGGGAAGAAAAGGAGCGGACGGCGGGTGCAGAATGGACTGCACAAGTGCGGGGTCCCCGCATACTATGTGATTTCGTGTGTGTGAAATCCTGGGACAGACCCCCAGTGACAGAGAGCACGTCCGTGTTTGGCAGACTCGGGAGCTTTGGGGTGACTCAAGTGTTCTCTATCGTGACAGTGGGGATTACGTGACTCCATCTGTCACAGCTCATCGAACTACGCTTGAAATGGGTGAATTCACTGTATGTAAATTATACTTCAATAAAGCTTGATTTGTGAAAAGACGGAAAGATTGTGAGTGGAAGCATGAAAAACATAAGGAGGGGAGGTGGTGGCAAAGGAGACGAAGGCTGGGTTTTGGCAGTTGGCTTCTTGGCAGAGGTGTCCTTTCTCTGGGTGGCCACCTGGGGCTGGACTGGGTCATGTGGTAACCATGCTGAAAACCACCTTTGGCAGTTTTAGCCTTAGGTAAACAGAGGCAAATCCAGACTCAAGCTGTGTGTTGAGGTAATTCATTTTTCTAGGCTGTTTCCAGATGAGACATCATTTCCTGCTCAGGTAACTATAACAGCCCAGCAGAAGCTCCCGTGAATGACCGGGGCACCGCGATGGGCATGAGGTGGAGGCCAGGACACTGGTGTGGGAGGAGGGATGGGACCCTTAGGCCCCCAACACGCAGGGTGCTCTGGTCTGGATTCCAGGGTCCCAGAGGCCATGCCCGGGGAGCCCCTGGCCTGACCCTGGCAGCCTGGACAGGTAAGCACAGCAAGTTCTTTGATCTGCTGCTTTCAGGCACCTCCTAGGACCCTCATCTCCAGGCAGCAAGCAAACTGTCAGCTAGTGTCCACCAGCGGTGTCAGCTCAGGGAGGCCAGGAGCTGCAGGAGCTCGGGCTCCCCACAGCCTTCACCCCTGCTGGACAGCCCTGGGCAAGCGAGGGTTCTCCTCTAGAGCAGTGGGCTCCCCAGAGGAGGTGGAGGGTCCCCACATGGTGTGACAGTGACCTCCCACACTCCCTGGGGCTCCCTGGGCAAGTCCTGGGGCTGGTGCCTCTGGCTGGCCATGGCAGGGCCCCGGGGTGAGGGCCTGAGGCATTTCATAGGTGCTGGTGCTGCTGTTTTCTGAGTCACTGCTGGGAGTAACTGGCCCTCGGGGCCTGGTCGGTCCTGGAACTGGTGAGCCCCAGGTCCCAGTGACCTTTTCCCCTGTGGCCGTGACTGGGGCTGGGAACCTCCGGCCTATGTCCTATGTCCTGCCAAGAGGATGTCCTGTCCTCCAGGCCTGCAGCCCTCCCTCCTCCATCCCTGGGGCCTCTAGGCTGGGGGTGGGGATGTGGGGGTGTTGGGGAGTCGGAAGTGGTGGCCGCACTCACCATTGGGTCCTGAGCCCCTGCTCTCCCAGCTCCCTCCGCCCCTGGACCCGGATGCAGGGGAAGGAGGCCCCCAGCCCAGCACCTGGGGTTTTTCCAGGACAGACTCCAGTCCCCCAGCAGGGTGGGGGTAGCTGCTCCACGGAACAAAGGCTGGGGGAGGAGAGGGGAAGTGGGGAGCAGGGAAAAGGAAGGGGCTGAGCATGCTCTGAGGCCACCTCTCCATGAACTGCCTCCCTGTCCCTCTCCTGGGTTTCCTGTCCTGAGCCCCTGAGCCCCGTGTGGGTGAGAATGTGGGGGACTGCCCCTCACTAAGGAGGAGAGCCAGGCCGAGGGTGGGGGCCTGAGAGGATGGGTGCTGAGAAGGCCCCTGAACGGGGCGGGCGGCAGGGGGCAGAGCAGGCTGAGCACCCCCACCTGTGGCCCCTCCCCATATTAATCTGCTTGTGTGACCTCAGGGTCCTCCCTGCAGCCCCAGCTGGTGGTCTCCGTGCCTGTGCGTCTGCCCATGTGTGCGCGTGTGCATGCCTTTAAATATGTACCCCAAGTGTGTGTCTGAATCTTGGGGTATCTGTGTGGCCTCTGTGTATGTCTGTATTTGTGGGGTGCAGTGCTGTTGCTCCTCTAGTGTCCAGAATGACAGTCCCTCTGAAAGCCTAGACCCCTAGAGAGGTGGGACGGGAAGGCAGCTGTTGTCCCACCCCCCTTCTGTCCACCTTCTGCACAGGCAGCTCAGCTGAGTTAAAAAGAGCCTAAAAATAGCCCCGGGGCCTCTGGGAGAGGAAGGGGTGGAGGGGCGGGAGAAGAGGGCCAGGCACCCCTGGCCCAGCAGACCAGAGCGGTGGGGTCCACACCAGTCGGCCAAGGCCAGCAGGCCGGGCTCCAGGCCCCACCTGCGAGGCTCAGGACCCCCACCCTGACCCTGCTGGGTCCTCTGGGCCCTGCTCTTGAGAAAGGCAGAGCCAGACCTGGGCAGTCGGCCTGGTGGCAGCCCCTCTGGGCTCTCATCACCTGCTCTCTCAGGGAGGGTCCCTGGAGGTCCAGGATGGGGCAGGGAGGGAAGCAGAGCGCCCCAAGGACCCTGCTCCTTCAGGGAGGGGTCCATGGAGGGTTTGGGGTTTTTTTTTTTGTAACTTTTGGTTGAAGTACCACATACATACAGAAAACTACACGCACGGTA
The DNA here is from genome assembly GCF_004115265.2 of Rhinolophus ferrumequinum. Lineage (NCBI taxonomy): Eukaryota > Metazoa > Chordata > Mammalia > Chiroptera > Rhinolophidae > Rhinolophus > Rhinolophus ferrumequinum. The sequence goes on from NC_046306.1 coordinate 305,635, forward strand.
AGTATGTGGTCACCAAATGGTCATAAACTGAGCGCTTCTTGTCCCCAGCACCCAGCTGAAGAAACCAGGAAATTGCCTACCCCTGGGGGCCCCCTCGGGCCCACACACCAAAGCCACCACTGTTAGGTCCTATTGGTCCCTCTGGTCCCACCTGCCTGTCATGATGCAGCTCTGCCCCCATGTCGGTGCCACATACCTGGAGTCCACGGTGGCCCATGGTGTCGCATCCCCCTGTGTGACAGGCCACACTTGTTGGCCTGCACTAGGACTTCTGGGCATGTGGGCTTTGCCAGTTTGGCTATTACAAATAGGCTGGTTTTAAACAGTATGTGATGCTAAGCACCACTTCCCATGGGCACCCTTGTGGTGGAGCCATGGTTTGAATGGGTCACAGATCCCCTGAGGCTCCGACGGGGGCACTGGGACATGCCTAGCTATCTCGGATTTACCCGTGATTTCATGGGGTACCCCTCCCCCCCCCCGGCCCTGACACCCGAGCCCCAGCCTTTGGAGCCTGTTTGTCCTTCACTGAGCTGCCTCTTGGGCTGGGGTCTCCCAGGGAGGGACTGCCCCCCTAGGAGGGATGGCAGCGTGAGCGCCCTCCACCAGGATGGGCACGCCCAGAGGAGGCGCCCATCCCGTAGGCCCACACCCACCCTTCCTTCCTCAGGAAAACCTGTGGTCTGATAAGGACCTTTAGTCTCCGGTCTTCAAAACCACCCCGGCACCAGGACCCCCCAGGGGAGGAACGGCCGGAGTCCCTCGCAGCCTGTGGCAGCTGGGGAGCCTGGTCCCTGGGGCTCCACTGCCACCACTGCATGGCAGAGCCCAGCGTGGCTCTGAGAAGGGGCTCTGAGCAGCCCTGGACCCTGGGGGGCCTGCGGGCTGTGAAGTAGAGGTGGTCAAACCAGGTGGGGTGGCTACTCCTTCCAGCCCTTTCCAGCCACCGTGCCCCCGGGATAGGGCATCTCCTTCCCCCAAGGCCTTGGCCAAGGTCCCAGGCTCTCCCTCTGGGTTCTTCCTACCTGAGCCTATGGGGGCACAGGGCCCAGAGGGGGTGTACCTCCCCTGGGCAATTCTCACTGAGTGCCCGGCATCTGCCAGATCGTGGCAAGCTGCCAGCTCCCAGCACCAGGCAAGCCCTTCCCTCCAGCATGGACTCTTCTTGGGGTCTATCAGCCCTGGGGCTCCCAGCGACCTCACGGATGACTCCAGCCCAATCCCAGCAGGAAGGAGGACACCCACAGGACACCCAATACTCAAAACGCAGCAGGCAGCCGAATCTGCTCTTGCGCCCCCCCACCCAGCCCTGGACACTTCATCCACCTTGCACGGTGTTTGCCAAACTCCCCTTAAGATAGTAATGCCGAAAGGACCATCTTCTAGGCTGCTTTTGTGTCCTGTCTCCTCGGCTCCATCAGGCAGGCTCTCTAGGTGCAGGGTGACCCAGAGAAGGAAGTGACTGACCCAATCACAGCGGCGCTGATCCCAGTCTGGACAGGCTGACCCAGAGCCTGCAGGACCCAGGGCACAAAGGGGCTCAGACAGGGCCCTGCCCTCCTGGGGCATGGGGAGGGCGAAGGCCAGAGAGCAGGCCTGAGGCCAGAGGCAGGGCCCTGTCTGGGAGGGGTCCTCTCCCCAGCAGGAGGGGGGCTGTGACTTGGCAGGTAGGGGACCAGGGATAGCTGAGAACCATCTGGGTGGGCATAGGAAAGGCACCCCAGTGGCGGGCACAGCAGGTGCAGACGCCCTGGGGCACGAGGACAGGTGGGGTTTGGGTCCTGGCAGGCTGGGCAGCAGCCTGTGAAGCTGGTGGAGGGCAGCAGCCGAGGGCCGCGGTGGGCGCCAGCTTAGTAGCAAACCTTCTCATCCAAACCAGGTTGTGTGTGGGCTTGGGGTTCAGGTATCAGGAGACTGGCACAGGTACAGCCTGGTGGTGGGCAGTGAGGGTAGTGGGCCGAGGCCGGCTGAGCAGGCTGGTGGCAGGTGAGGGAGGCCCAAGCACCTATGACGGACAGAGCAGGTGGTTTTCTATTTTGTTTCCGAGGTCCCTTTCCCCCCTGAGGCCGTTCTGACCCAGGGGGGATCCTCTAGGCTCCGTGTGAGGGAGCATCGCTGTCTTGGAGCAGTGGGGGGAAGGGAGTGTCCATCAAGGGCTGGTCCCACCTGGGAAGGACTGGAGGTCACCTTGCCCCATTTAATGAGGACCCCAAGGCCCAGAGAACAGATCCCCCACATCAGGAGGGTGTCCTGGGAGGGGCTAAGGGAGTCCTGGGCCAAACTGAAGAGTAACCAGGGGGCGGAGTCTTCATCTCCTCCAGGCACAGCTTGTGGGAGCCACAGGGGTCCAGGCATCCTGAGGACCCAGCTCTGCCCTGGCCCCCGTCCAAGTGACATCTGAAAACCCCGGTGAGCAGAAGGAAGGGGTGCCTTGAGGTCACCCCACTGCCATATGATCTCTCTTGACCCCAGCCATGCTGGGGTGAGGGCCACATGTCCCAGGGAAGGGATTTCCCCTTTGTCACAGGGACCCGAGCCCGCTCTCTGCCTTCGAGGCCTCCGCTCCCCCCTGCTGCCCTGCAGCCCTGGCCTCTGTCCTCAGACTTGGGCCAGTGGACCAGGGTGACTCTCATGTGCGTCCCCTAGCTTCCTGCACCCTGAACAGGCAGCCACCACCTCCTCTGGCCGCTCCTCACGTCCTTTGTTAGCTCCTTCCAGGACACTTAACTCTCCACCCTCACAGACTCCTGGAACCATTGTTACATTGTCTGCCTCCTGCTCAAAAGTCCTTAGTGGCCCCCTATAGCCTGCGGGAGCCCCTGGAAGCCCCAGCCTGGTAGCTGTTGGAGCCTGGCTCATCCCACGTGGCCCCAGGCCTTTGCGCACCTGGCCCCAGCAGCACCCTTTGGGCCCAGCCCACCAAGACCCTGTCCTGCTGGCTCCAGTCGAATGCTCAGCCCTCGTCCATGTCCACGGCTGCGTCCCCCACCCTCCCCATCCACAGGTGTGTCTTGCTGTCATTCCTGAGGCTTGGGCAGGACCATCTCCTGCCCAGTGTCCAGCACAGGTGTGGGCTTGTTCAGTCAGGAGAGAGGAGCGTGCACAACTGTACAGGGCACACACTGGTGGACACTCCTGCACACACAGACCCAGCCACACACATGCCAACAGGAACACAGACACATGTGTAGACACACACCCAGCAGGAGCACCGCATGTCTGTGGGAGGGCAGACAGCTACAGGGGACCGTCCAGCACAAACGTCAGCTCCAACGGAGGTGAGGAGGAGCAGGGGTTTGAAGGGAGGACAGAGAAAAACGGGGCACGGCGGTCAGACATCCAGGGAGCAGTGAGGGGACAGGACCGAAAGCCCAGCTGGGACAAAGCTGTGTGCAGTTTGGCAGCACAGACAGCTCGGGACCTTTAGGGACCCGGCGGGGCAGCTGGAGAGCAGGCTGAGCTCACGTCACGGCCCTCAGCACAGTGTTGGGTGAGTTGGCAGCACGCGCAGTGCGCAGCTCAGACCACCCTGAGCCTTTGGGGAGCTTCTGGCCCGGTGGACTCGGGGGCTGTGTGGCTCCCGACACCACGACCTGAAGGGCATTTTGTTTGATTGTCTGGTTGGGTTTTGAAGTTTTTGCTTTTTAAAAATAAACCTTTTATTTTGGAATATTAGAGACAAGCTGTAACATTGCAAAGTACAGAGTTCCTGTGTGTCCCTCCAGTTTCAGTGCCCCCCACCCCACCCTGCCATGTTATATGGTCTCCTGTCGTGGGAGCACGAAGAAGCCCACACTGGCACATTTTCCTAAATGCCGTCCAGACTCTATTTGGATGTCGTCAGTGTTTCCGTTTCTGTCCAGGATACCCCATGGCACTCACTCTTGTTTTTCATGACCTGGACAGCTGTGAGGAGGACCCATCAGGGGGTGTGTAGCATGTCCCCCCCTTTGACTTGTCTGAGGTCGTTTCTCATGATTACACTGGGGTCATGAGTTTTGGTGAGGGGCCCTTCCTGTCACAGTGTGTCGGGGTGCCAGACATCCATGCAGCCTGGTGACGGGCGGGCCTCTCACTTCCCATTCACGGCTCACTCGCCTCCTAGAGGGAGATTCCACACACCACCTGTGTCCTGGGGGGCCCAGCCCTCACTCACTTTCTCACGGCCCTGTGTCACATCAGCGTGCCTCATGGGTGTGTGCCTCACGCGTGCTGGGTACCCAGCACGCGCTATTCTGGAGCTCTTGCGGTCCCAGCTCTGACATGTTTCCCATCAGCTCCCATGTCCTCTGTCCTGGCCGCACGGTGTGTCCTGACCCCTTCCATCCTGCATTTCCCTGCCCCTGCTCTTGTACAGCTGTTCCTCCACTGAGCCCTCGTCCCAGGTCCACCCAGCCATCCAAAACGCTCCGGCTGACCCCTGGGCTGACTGTTTATCACCCAGCTCCCTCCTGGGGTTCAAGGATTTTATCTGGCTCCTACTTGGAGCATCCCTGGCACGTGGTAGGTTCCACACGCTCTGTGAATGTTGCCGAGTGAGTGAGTGAGCGAATGAATGAATGAGGTCGAGACCGCAGTCTGGCATTGTACAGGGTTGGGGTCACTCCATGCCCACCAAGGGGACCCCAGAAGACCCCGGTGGGAGGAGAGAGGCTGTACCATCCGGGCAGGACAGAGTCCTTTATCCTGCAGGCCTGGGGGGGCCACAGTCACTGCCTTTTCCTCTCGTCCCAGCCCCTAGCACAGGAGGTGAGGCAGGTGACACAGGGCAAGCGCTTCCCCATTGCTCCCCACGTGGGGAGCCTTGAGGCGCACAGCAGGTGCTCAGCAGACCTGCCCTGTCTCCCCTTTCCTCCCGGGATCAAACCTGGTCAGGCTCTGCGGACAGAGCCCTCCAATACCTCCCCCACTGTGTCTGGGCCTGGCAGCTCCTGGACGGGACACTGGGGAGAGCCGGTGTCCCTTTCACCTGCCAGGGCTATCTGCAGCATCAGCGGCCTGTGCAACGCGAGCCTGGGCCCTGGGGAGCAGCTGGGCTCCTCCAGCGGAGACCGGGCCCCTGGGCTCCTCGCCCTGCCCCAGCGCTGACTGGCTGGTCCCCTGCCGCCTCCCACTTTCCAGGACCCGCCAGAGATGGAATTACAGCCCCCGGCCCGCACCTGTGACAGGCAGCAGTGCCTCCTGGCTCTGCCAGGCGAGGACCAACTCGGATATGTAGCCTGCTCTGTGCCCAGGGGCAGCCTGGCCCGGAGGTCCCACCTGGGGTGGGGCACGGGACCACAGGGTGGACAGGGAAAGGGAGGTATAGGAGGAAGGGGGGCAGCCAGGTGAAGGCTAGGACCCACAGAGGTGGCCAGGGGTCAGAGGATAAAGGGACCAGGCTGGCCCAGGGTGCTGGGGTGACCACGGACAGCTGAAACCCAGGAGCTGGGCCCCCCTGGGACTGTGGAAGGCTGCTGGCCCCCAGAGAGAGGCCTGGTGGTGTGGGGAGTAAAAGTGCCCTCCTGACCACTGCCAGACCAGGCCAAGGTTGGCGGTCAGGCTGGCTGTTCGCAGACCCTCAGAGGACAGGCCCCAGCTCCACCCACAGCCCCCTGGGCCTGCCCAGGCCACGCCCTGGCTGCCGTCCTGCAGCGGTGCTGGCTTGGCTGTACAGCTGGCAGTGCCCTCTACCTCCTCCCCTGCTTCTGCCCTGTTCTCTCCCCAACCCTTTCCCTCTCTGTCTGCTGGCCCTCAGCCCCCACCCCCAGCCCATTCCCCGGCTTTCTGCCCCTGCCCCCTGCCCCTCCCCGGCACACGGCGGCGGGTGTGGCCCAGCCTCTGTCCTGGAGGGACAGCTTGGAATGCAGAGCTGTGGTGCCAGGCCTGGGGGTGGTGGTGGGAGCTGGGGCTCAGGAAGGAAGGGGCTGGCAGTTGGCAGTGGCGTTTTGGAAGGACGGTTGGGGGTGAGCGCTTGGAATGAAGACGGGGTGACAGTTGGCGGTGGCAGCTGGAGCGGCAGTTGGGGCTTGGCAGGGGCGCAAGCCCGGAGGACAGTTGGGGTGGGGCAGCCGTGGGGTTGGCAGGTAGCCCCTGGCCCAGAGCAGCTCCGGAGGGTGGTCTGGGGAGGCCCAGCAGGAGGGCAGGCCCAGCTGGCACCAGACTGAGCGGCAGCCTTGCTCGGCTTGCGGGTGGGGCTGTGCTGCAGCCCAGGAGGGCCCGGTCCACCCGCAGGACCAGGATGCGGGGCAGAGGGCGCTTCCTGGCAGCAGCCCAGACACCCTCAGGCCCCCAGCAGCACAGTGCTGTGTCCCCTCCCCACGCTGCCCTCAGCGCCGCTGCTCCCTCCGTGGGGCTTTCAGCGGGGGCTTGGAGAGCGCAGGGACAGCTTCTGGCAGTTCTGGGGAAGGGGCAGGACTCCCAGGGCTGTTGCCATGGGGACGGCTGGAGAATAAACTGGCAGGTTCCCTGACCAGTGGCTGCGGTAGCAAACCGGTGGGGGTGGATGGGGAAGCTGCCTTGGGGGAAGGTGGGGAGTGGTGGTGAAAGCCCTGGCGGGAGGGGGTGCCCAGGGGTACACTGGGAAGGAAGTTGTGACTGGGTATCTGTTGTCCATCTCGTCTTCTTTCCCAAAGCTCCTCCCAGGCGATCCCTCACAGGCTAGGACCGGGGAGGCAGATCCCTGCTCCCTTGGTGACATCAGAGCACCTGGCACAGGGCGTGAGGCTGGGTCTCCCCATCCCCTGAAGCCACAGTGAGGTTGGAGGGCAGGCAGAGGGCTGTGGGTGCAGAGGGCTGCGTCCTGCCAGCCACACAGCTCACGGAACTGAGCCTGTCCTTCAAAGGCCTGAGGTCTGTAGGTGGGGGTGGGGCAGATGCTTGGCTTGTGGGGGCGGGAGCCCGCTTCTAAGTCTGGGCCCCCAGTTCCCTATCCCTCATGTGCTTTTGCTCCTTCTCTCCAGGCCCCCAGACCCTCACAGGCATCACGGTATCCCTCGGGCCGGCTCACCCACGTGGCGGGGCTGAATTTCCAGAGTGACCACACGCAGCCCTCATCAGTGCACAGTCTGACCATGCGTTTGTTGATGTTTTGTCCACTAGCCAGGCCAGGGCCACACCTGGCCCTCACCACGCACTCACAGGTAGCTTACCCTCTGGGCCCTGCCACACACCCATCTGCTGCTGGCTCTGCTGGCTCTCCCAGCCCTGGACACTGGGTACCCTGGTCAAAGCACCACTGAGGAACACCCCTTGGTCCTTGCCTGCTCCCAGAGCTGCTTCCAGGGGGCAGCTGCCCTCACTGAGGCCGCCCATCTGTGGACAGTGAAGGGCCGCTGGTTGTCAGGCAGCAGATGCTTCCTGGGGTCTGTGCCAGGACTCAGGGAGAGGTGCAGCGCATGTCACCTTCACTGGGTCCAGGGGCCCCCAGCAAGAGGAGGTGCTTTGCAACCCAGCCTGGCGTCTGCCCATTGCGAGTCCAATCCTAGTAGCAACTTAGCTGCTACTGGTCACTGTTGAGTGTGGAGTTCCTGGGGCCATGTTGCCACCACGCCCCCCCCATCAGACTAGATGCACTGCGCCCCCCCCATCAGACTAGATGCACTGAGCTGGCTGCAGGGGGTCCAGCTAATGCTATTAGTTCTTTTGGGTTTTTTTTTTTTTTTAAATCATAAAGGGTGTTATTAGCTTACAGAACAGTGACAGTCTGGAGATAGGATGGGCTTCAGGCACAGCTTGATCAGGGCTCGCTGGGGCTGTCCTTGCTTCTTTCTGCCTTTTGGTGTATCAGCCTCATCTTCAGGCTCCTTGCCCTTCTGTTGGTTGTTGGAGCAGGAATAATGGGAGTCTCAGTCCCCAGTCAGTGGCAAGACCGTTGGAGCGTATGGGGTAACCTCGATTCATCATTATGCAGGACAGGGGAGTGGGGAGGGAGTCCCAGGGCTCCAGGGACTCAACAAGGCTTTCTCCCAAGACTGGAAGCCCCAGGCTGGCAGGGGCATGGGCCCTGCAGAGGCACAGTCTTGGTTCTCATGGGCAAGCCTCCTGAGCAACGACTGACCACCACGGTATGCTCTGAAGAAGGCAGCTGGACAATGTGCCATCCAGCAAGGTTGTTCTCCTTGAGGACTGTTGTGTGTGTGTGTGTGTGTGTGTGTGTGTGTGTGTGTATGTGCATAGCCATCTTAGGAGAGGCTGGGTCTCTCTCTGAGGGAGGCAGGTAGGCATAGGGGTCTCGTCCTCCTGAGTTTGGGGGACACTCCGAAAACTGCCTTAGTCTCCCTAGCCACCTTTCCTCTGAGGCTACAACTGTACTCTAGGTAGGCAGGTGGGGGACTCCTGCAGAGAGCGCCCTGTCTCTTTAAAGGGAGGAGGCAGGTGACCCTCCTGGAGGCCTAGAGGGAGGCATCCACTTCTCCGGGTGGCTGTGCCCAGCACCCACCTCTCCAGGGCCTAGGAAATGTGGGCCTGTCGTTCCAGAAAACAGGGGTGTGCTGGAGAGGGTCTTCCAGAAGAAGGGCTTGGGAAGGGGGCTCCTGGGCCGGGAGGGCCAGGCCAGGCCAGGCAGCAGGAAGGGAGCCTGCAGAGTCATTTACAGGCGCCGCTGGCTAGCAGGGAGGGAGTGTCCGAGCCTTTCATCCCCGGCTGCCAGACCGACGTTCGCCCTTGTTCACTCAAGGAGAATTCCACCCCCCAGACCTGCCCTCCCACTGCAGCCCAATGAATGCCTCCTTACACATCCTGAGAAAGCATCCATAATGGCCCGCCGCCTCCCACCTCCCGAGGAATTCCGCGGCGCTGGGCCCACAGGGAGGCAGGGCGCAGACGGCCCGCGGCGCCTCCCCATTGGATGGCCAGGCCGTGCTCGACTCCCCTGCGCGGCTGGTCAGCCACAGGCTCACCTCCCTTCCCACCGCCGCGCCCGGGAGAGGAAGCGAGGTGGCCTTTGCCCCCGCATAGGCCAGCCAGGAATGCGGGGCCACGCTTCCCATTACACCCGCCCGAGGGCTTAATAATGGGGGAAGCAGGGACGCGCAGGGCCCATCCGGGGCAGCACGATTCCAGATAGCCTGCGGGGGGTGCGGGGCCCCGCACCCCTACTAGACAGGCGAGGCGGGAAGGATCACCGCGCACGGTCGCGGATGCTAAGTTGTCCAAACCCAAGACCCAGTGGCAGGCACTGTCACGCGGCTTGCGCCCCAGGTGTGCCTCTCCCTGGGCGCGCCGAGGTCCCCCGACGGCGACGGCTTGCGGTGCCCAGGTCTTCAGCACCGCGCCCTTGCGGGGCGCTGGGAACGCTTTCTCGTTGCACATTCGCTGTACAGCGCGCGGCCCGCAGAGCAGCCTGGGCAAGGGGGTATGTCGCGAAGTTTGCGAGACACGCGCGGCGCGACTGCGTGTCTGGGCTCGGGGACAGCCTGTGGCCCGGGGACCCGCGCGCCCCGGAGGAACTGGCGCCTGGGTAACGCCGGGGTGCGCAGTCGGGCAGGGGCTAGGGTTCCCTCTCCCCGACCCGAGTCTCCCATCCGGGTGGTCTTCCGGCTCTGCCCCTCGGGAAGGGGCGCGGGTACCCAGAGACCCCACGCCGCGCCGCCTCCGCCCCCCGCCAGCCCAGGGGAGGGGGCTTCCCACAATGCCCAGCGAGCTCCAGGCCGCACTTCCGCTGTCCGGCCGCCCACAGGGGGCCGGAGGAGGACCGACCCCTGCCGCGCCCCCTCCCGCCCCGCGGCGCGGAGCCCGGGGCTGAGCGAGGGGCGGGGCGCACCGGCCGGGCCGGCGGGGGCGGGGCCCGGGGCGGTGGCCGCGGCCAGGGCGCGGCGCGGGCCAATCAGCAGCAGCGGGCGCGCGCCGGGGGCGGGGTCGGGGTCCGCAGGCGGGGCGCGCGCGCGGGCGGCGGGGGCCGCGGGGTTGGAGCGGGCGCGGGGGCGCGCGCCGGCCTGACGGACGGACGGACGGACAGACGGACGGAGCAGCCGAGGCGAGCGCGCATCTCGGACACGCCTGGACGCAGCGCTCGCCCGGCGGTGGCGGCAACCACCGGCTCCGGTCCGGCGGCCGCGGCGCCCGCCCTCGCCTGCGCCCCATGGGGTCACAGGTAAGCGGCGCCGGCTCATTGTCCGCGCGACCGGCCGGCGCATCGCGGCCGGGCCGGGCAGGGGCCGGGCTGGGGCCGCTCCGAGCCGGGGCGCGCCCCCGCCGCCTGCTGCCCGGCGCCCGCCCGCCCCGCCCCGCGGGGGCGCCCTCCTGGCGGCGATCGGCGCGCCCCGTTCGCGGCGCTGGTGTCGGCGGTAGCGACCCCGGCCGGGCCCCGCTGGTCCCCAAGCTCGGGTGACGCGGGGCGGGGTGGGCGGGCGGAGGCGGCTCGGGGTCCCCGCGGGGCTGCTCGCGGAGGCGGAGGCGGCTGTGCTGCCCCGCGCCCCTCGCCCTCGGCGCCTCCTGCCACGGCCGCCGCGGTCCCTCCCCCGTCACCTCCGAAAGGGGAATTTTCCAGCTGGTAATTTCTGCTGCGTCAACGCCCGGCCCCAGGAGGCAGCCCGGGGGCGTCCTGGCGCCCCCCGCCCGTGCCGCCCTGCGCACCCCCCGCCCGCGCCTCCAAGCCGCACCCGGACCCGCCCGCGCCGAGTTTGCCAAGAGTCGGAACTGCGGGAGGTGGGTGCGGGCGGGTCCCCGCGCCCTGTCCGGCCTTGGGGGTTATTGTCTCCCCCTGAAGCCGGGCACCAGCCTCGTCTCCATTTTAATTACCGACTGAATCGGGGCGCAGGGGCCTCGGGGCCGGGCGGCTAGAGGCGCGTGGAGGGGACGAGGCGCGCGGAGCGGACCGGACGCGCAGAGGGAGCGGGGTCCGCTGCGATCCGCGTCTTTGTTTCTCTGTAAATAGACATGTCAGTTTCACAGGGTAGCACGAGTGAGTACCTGACAAGTCAATCCTGACGGCGATTGGGGAATTCCTGCGCCAGGAGGGGGCTCTGGCTAGTTGGGGTTCCCTCATCCCCGCCAACAAATTCATTATCGTAGGGTTAGCGGACCACGCACAATAGGGCTGCACCAAGGAGCCTGGGTGGGAACCAAATGCGGTGAAGAGCAGATATGTTCTGACACTGAGGAAATATAAACAAAAGAAAGTTTGACTGAGATTCTCAGCGAAATTTCCTCATGCTTTCCCCGCTACAATCTCAGCGACGCATTTGTGGTGGATTACAGTGGCAAGACTGTTACCGGCATTGTTTAAAGAAATGCTAATTAGGCAACGCGTTTAGCAACCGGCTGTGCGCAGACACCTGTGCACCCAGTACTCACGTGCATTTTAATTGTATCAGTTTGTAGAATCTTTCTCATTGGATTTATTTTCCGAGGTTTGGTAACAGACTTACGATTCACTCTGTTGCTGGCGCGCATGCTGTCTGTGCAAGGCGACATTTCCACGCCACGAGGGTGGAAAACAGTTTGTTCATGGAAAGGAAATGAATATAAGGAATTTTTTTCACATGAATAATGAGGTAGAGAATAATACTTTACCAAAGCAGAGCCCTTCGGTTTGGTATAGTTTATGGTAGATTGTTTTGAAGTGAAACTTTGGGGCACCTTGTCATTCTAGAAAGGACATAGTGGGTGGTAAGTGAGCTTAGACAGAAGTTACTGACGATTTAAGTAGGAACTTAAACACTGCGTCCCTGGAAAAGCTAGTAATTACTTTCAGGTCCTTCAGTGAAGGGAAGAAGGGGTGGGGGTTACTGTGAGAGCTGGTGAAATGCGCTCTTTCCAGGCTGTCCAGACACCCCAAATTCAGTCTCAGGACCACATTCAAGTAAGCCTCCCATCGAGGCCATGGATGCAAGAACTTTGTTTTCAGCAGATGAGGTACTTTCTGTTCAGGTTTAGCTGTTTCATGTTGGAAAGCAGGTTTCTGTGCTCGGCTGCAGTCCACGTCCACTACCCGCTGCTCGGGGTCGGCCCAGTGTTCCTGCAGGGGCACCTGCCCTCTGGGATGCTGTGCCCCCCCACTCAGTTATCCAGGGTCAGCATGATCCCGTGCCCCTCGGTCGCATGTTAGTCCTGAAAGGCTGAGGTGACACAGTGGAGCTGCTCCAAGGACCTGGGGACATACCCTGAAGTGTGACACCCTTTTATTGCTAGGTGCTATGTTGTTTACAAACACGTTAAACTAAATTAAATTTTAACAAGGGTGAACTTTCCAACATTGTCCTTATGTGGGGTTTTTCAAATTAAGGGAAATTGGGCCACTGTGTCCCTGTGGTCTGTGTTTCTGGGACAGCTGTATGGCTCTCCTGCTTTCTTCTCAACCAGAGGTCTTAGACCAGCCTCCAAGAGCGGAGGAGACCCACTTTGTGTGGAGTGTTGAGAAAGTGTGAGCTGGCACTAACTCCTCACTTTGGTGGTACTTTGTTCTCAGATGCCCTCTTGGCTGCTGTGTTAAAGTGACAGGAGAGTTCTAGAAACCATTGCTCCTCTTGTGCCCACACCTGGTGTCACAGCACCTGCCGCAGCGGTCCCCTGTGCTGAGGCTTATGTTCCTGCCCAGCTCATGTGCTCAGGAAAATGTCGGCTTTTTCTTGTCTCGGACCTGACATCCTTTACCCTAATGTTGGCCGAGTGATGGCAGATTGTCAGGACTTCTGTGAATCTCCACTCCCCCACCCGCTGTGAGGAGATGCCTCCGGTGCTACAGGTTTGCTTCAGTGGCCTGTCTACTAAGAGTAAGCGTGATGAGAAATCTCTACGGAGGCCCCAGACGTACTTAAGTCTTTAGATACATATGGTTGTCCTGCTCTCATCCTGCTCACGTGTCCTCTGCTCTAGCTGTGGCTTTGCTACGGCCAGTGTGGCTGGGGTGTCAGGCCATGGGTCATCGAGTTTCTGGCCCCGTCGCTGCCATTCTGGCCTGAATACTTACTGTCCCTCACACGTGCACTCGGGCTTTGTGTCCTGGTCCGCTAGTGATGACAGCATAGGCCCGTGGTTTTCTCTATAGATGGAAAAGAGAACTAACCTTTTCTGAGGAGCTGAAAGTTGTTCCATTGAAGAATGAAAATAAGCTAGACCAGTCAGATTTGACCTCAGTGTGGTTTACGTAAAGTTTCTGTTCATATCTGTCAACAGTGCCATTTAACTCTTGCTTAGATTTAAACATTACAGAGTATTTTAAAATATCATTGTTTGGATTTTTAAAAATCGCTAACCTAGGTATTTTAGAACAGAAAGTTAAGAGGCAATGTTATTGTGTTTTCAGCAGCATTTACAGAGCTTTTGTGTTTTGATAGATGTGTTTTTTGAGTCATATCAGCGACAGTCCCAGGGTTTCTTATTAATGACAACTCTGGCATCGTTGAGGACTTGCTGGGAGCAGCCTTCAGCCAGGTTGGGGACAGAGTCCTGCAGAGGGTCTGCTGATCTGCTGGGATGGGGCACACAGGGACCACTGAGGTGGCCTGGTGTGGGTGAGAAGTGCTAGTGAGAAATGGGCCTGAGAGCTCAGAGGAGGACGCAGAGCAGAGCACTGGGTGGACAGGACAACCAGAGGGAAAGGGTGTCACGCAGACACCCCTCCTCACCCCCGCCCAGCGCTGGACCCCACTGTCCAGCCCTCAGAGCAAATTCTGTCCTATAACCAGTGAGGGGACAGGACCCTTTGGGGGCTGCCTGGCTGTGGGGTGGGCGTGAGAAACGATTGCAGTTTCAGATTCTGCCTTCCCACGCTTGTGTCCCAGCACACATTGTCACTTCCTGTAGGTCCATGTGTGTAGACCGTGCTCTGTCCTTTTGGAAGAGTTCTCCTTTTCCTGGCGTTCCGAGGGGCTCGTCAAGTGCATGTGGTGTGCAGTCCCCTCTCCCTCTCGCTTTCCTTTTCAGCAGGGTGGCATCTCCATCATTTCCAATTGCACACAAAACGGAAAAGAGCCATGACTGTGGGAACGATTGGTTTTTAAAATGTCCCTTATTTAGATAAAATTTAGGCAGAATCACCACTTGCCTGACATACAGGTATTTTTTGTTTGTGGGACATTGTTGTTTCTCTCTTTGCTTCATGTGTCTCCTTCTGTATAATCTGCAACTGCTGTGCGGAAAGTGGTCCTGCCTCAGCTGGCGTGTGCTGCACCCGAGGCCCTGTGTCACACTGTCCCTTCCGTGTGGAGCAGAAAGAAGGCACCTCTGTGTCTTGGGCTACATTCGGAGGGCTTACGGGGCTCACATATCAAGAGCTGCCCCTGTGAAAGGTGGACACGGGGACAGCGCAGCCCACGTGGCTTTGGGCAAGTCACTTTGTCAGTGTGGGTCACCGGCCAGTGCAGGGTCAGCCTGCGCCCTTCCCTCCTCAGTGACACGAGGCCCTGGCAGCGGGAGGGAAACGATGACTCTTAACTGAGCAGAAGAGGAGTCTGCCAAGCCCAGCGCGTATCTGTCTGCAGTGCTGACTGCTGCTCTCCAGACACACTTCGTGAGCTCGTCCCACAAGCAGAGCCAGAGTTCAGGCACTGTGCTGGGCTGTGAGAAACGCAGAGCTGGTGCTCGGGCTCGGGAGTGTGGCGGGCGGGTGCCGATGTGTAGGCTTTCTAGAATCCACACATAGCCCAGTGGCAGAGGTGCAGCCGGTGACGTGAGTGACACATCTGCACAGCACCCAGGACGGTCCTTGCGGACGGGAGACCAGCCCAACGGGACCTAGCAGATGGGAGCTGACCACAGCGAGAGGGTGGACTCGGTCAGTGGAAAACCCATCGTGAGGGTGGCCCAGCAGGGTCAGGGAGGAAGCGAGGGCTGTCTCTGGGCACGTGGCTTGAGGACGCAAGGGCTGCGCAGAGTGAAATGGCAGCACCCACATGGCTGGTCAGGTGCTCAATGTCGCAGGATCTCTGGAGCTGGGAGTCCTGCTCCGATGTGGTCGCTGCCCGGGGGCACTGGGCACGTTGGCCCTGCCCTGCCCTGAGCCTGCGGTCTCCAAAGAAGCCTCGTGGCCCCTGAAACCTGCCATCTGTACTGAGAACCGGCTGTTCAGACCAACCCCAGGGAGGGCACCCTGGGGCCACATTCTCTTACAGAGGGAGTGAGGAGTCGTGTGCTGAGGTCCCAGGAGAAGCGAGGCCACCACAGGAACTGGGACAGAGAGGGGGGGGATGGGGACATGAAGCTCTGGTCTGGGGCGTGATGGCAGGTGAGCCTGAAGAGGAGAGGAGCGTGTGGTCAGGGCTCGCCTCGCCTGGCGTCCCCTCCCTCGCGGCTGCTCCCTCGCCCAGGACGTACAGTGTGCTGGGCGCCAACCCACTTTCCCTGAACAGCACCTTCTGACTTTCTGGTGTGTCTCTGGATCCAGGCACGGGAGGAGGTGACCCAGGAGCCCCTCAGACACCGTCTGCTGGGCCTGTGTGCGCACTGCTTGCCTCTGGGAGACTTCCAGAGCTTTCCACGAATTCTCGAATTCTCGTTTGGGGCCTGTCACACAAACAAGGCGACGACCCTGGCAGGGATCTTTCCAGGGACAGGCGTTCTGTCAGCTCCGTGGCCCCCATCCGGCTGCACCCCTTCCCCACACGCACACAGCGTGGCTTGCTTGCCGGTCGTGCTTCATTCCTGCGGGTCAGACCTCTCAGTTCCCCTCCATCACCTTTCTTCCTCATTTCTGAAGTGTTGATGGTGAGAACTCACTGTTGAATAAGGGTTGCAGGTGGTGACTTTCCTGTACAGACCTTCTGAGGTAGGAGAAAGTTGTGGACATGACTCTTGCCGAGTTTCAAGCGAGAGGCCAGAGGCCCCGCCAGCGAGCGCTGGGGCCCCTGCAGACTCGTCTTCTGTCCTGAGGACTTTCGGAACCTCATGAAGTTGCTCCGTCCTGTGATTGGATGTGACTGTGACTGACTATGTGTGTGTTTGTAATTTTTGATTTCTGAAGGGAAGCTAAGGGAGTCAGGACATTTGCTAAACCACAGCCGCGGTTCTTGTCCGGAGCCAGTGAGGCTCTGCGTGGAATTCTGTCCAGTGTCACGTCTCGCACCCGAGCCCGTTTATCATATCTTACCACCTTTGCTTTCGTTTTCGGTTCTGCATGGGTAACTCCATAAACAGGAAGTGGACATATTTTCCAGGAGGCTGTTTCCCAGTGTCTACGGTGATGCAGAAACACGTGTCTGTCATTTCGTTGCTTGTATATTATTTTGTGTGAAGACTGCTTTCTTCAGCCTCAGTGTTTCGAAGAACTTCTCTGAAACCATCAGCAGCCACTCTACCCACCGGGGCACCCACCGTGCATTCGTGACGGCCCGCTGGGCACTGAAGACAGTGGTTTTACAGTTGGGTGCGTTTCGATTTTCCCAGTTGTTTTCTTTACGTTGCTGGCAGAACGAGACAAGAGCAGTGAAAATGTGACAGTCTTTAGATGTCCCCTGTAGTGAAAGGCCCTGTCAGGCTGACAGCCGTCCCTGACTTTGGTCGGACAGGGCAGCAAACACTTGGGTGTCGGCAGCCGGTGTGTCACTGTGTCTGCCTCTCTCCTGGTCTGGCTTCCTGATCCCTGCTGCTGGTTTTGCTTTCTTCTGTGTGCTGGAAACCCGGACGCCAGAGAGCCTGGAGCAGAACGGCTCCCAGCCCTGGGTCCTGCTTGGCAGAACCACCGTGCTTCTTGGAGATGGAGCAGAGGCGGGAGTCCGTCCAGGTGTGCGTGAGCATGTCCGTGTGTACGAAGCGGGTGGGGGAGGGTCAGTGCCAAGGAACACCTTCTCCAGGCCCGGCCAGTGCACTCCTGCAGGTCCGGGTCAGCCACAGACCCGTGCGTCCCGTCCTCTTGTATTCCTCCGAGACCGTGACCGTGCTGTCCCTTGGAGGAACCCAGCAGGCCGAGTGCCACCGTGTTTGCGTAACATTGCTCGTAACAACCTCACTTTTTACTTAAACCATTTTTTCCTTATCTTAGGAAGCAAGAATATCCATGACATCAGGAGGTGGGTGTCTTGATTATATTTTAGTGATGCACACTAAAAGGAGCATGTAACTATTAGGTTAGATAAAGATGCGTCCATGAGTCAGTCTGAAGCCGTTTTGGGGGCAGCATGGTGTGTGGACCACCCCATAGCGGTCCGGGATACGCCTGGGTCCTCCCTTCATTGCACAGCTGCCTCGGGCGGCCCATGGAGCACGCTTGTCTTCTCGTGCTCACACAGGCATGCGATGTGCACGCCCCACCTCTCCCTCGCAGCCGCTGGGCGGGAACCGCACTTTGGCCAGAGTGCTGGGGAGGGGCGGGCCTGGTCCCGGTTCTGGATTCTGATCGAGCGTCTTTCCGGCGTGAAGGGCTGGACTGGCTCAGGCCCAGCGCACTGCTGCCGACCGGGCTGGGGGGTCTCCTATTAAGAGCCGCTCGCGGCCCTTGTCACAGCCCTTTCCTGTTGTCTCGAATGGGAGCAGTTGATGTAAGTCAGGTTGCTGTTTGTGTGACTTTCCCGGGGCTGTGCTAACAAGCACCACAGACCTGGTGGCTTGGAGCTGTAGAGATTTATTCTTTCACAGCCTGGAGGCCGGAAATCACATCTTGGTGTGGGCAGGGCCCCCAGGAGGGTCCTTCCTGCGTCTGCCAGCATGTGGCAGCTGCCCCGGCCTGGGTGTCCTGTCTGTGGACGAATCACCCCATCTCCTGTCATGTTCTCATGGCCCCCTCCCCTCTTCTAACAAGGACACCAGTCATACTGAATTAGGGTTCACTGTAATGACCTCATCTGACTTGGTTTTATGTAGAAAAAGCCTGTTCCCAGGTGAGGTCCTGTTCCAGACACACTTTCTGTGGGGCATGACTCATCGTCACGGCCTGTATCTGCCGGACACATCTCCACATGCATTTCTCCATCCCACTGTTTCCTGGGACTTCTCTGTCCATCACCAGTGTCACCTGTCATGGCGTCTGTTCCCTTCATGCTACAGCAGGCCAGCGTGTCAGTGACTGTGCCCACAGCAAGCAGGGCTCCTGGTCTGGGACACACTTCCAACAAGGTCCTTACTCTGTTGGGTCCTGTGTCCCGGCAGGGGAGTGACAAAGCCAAGGCAGATGGCAACACATGCTGTGCAGAGACACAGAGATGCAGAGACGTAGTGGGCCAGGAGGGAGGGAGGGACGGGGTGAGCAGAGGCTGGGCGCAGGGTGTCTGCGGGGCGCTTGGGGGGCCGGGTGCTGCGTGGCTCCAAAGCAGGATGGTCTCCGCTGGCACCTGTCTTTTCACTGCTGACTGCATGTGTGCCCACCCACAGGTCAGGCCAGAGCTTTTCTGTCCCCCAGGCAGCTGGTGGCCCCTTTTCAGGACGGCGTTTTTAATGCTTTCTGTAAGGATAGAAGCTATTGAAATATAGTCTTCAAATTTCAGAGAAGTTTCTTTTGTGCTGTAGTACCACGTGGCACTTAACACATCATGTAATGTCGTAAGGGATGGGTCTGAAACTCACAATCTGAAGTTGCGGTGAGTGCAGTGGTAGAAGTGTCCTGGGGTACCTGCGCCAACTTTGGGGGACGGAGCCTCTGCCAGAGGCTCCTGGGTGCCTCCTGAGAACCCCTTTTGCTCTTTAGAAGTCAGTCTGGAGGCTTGGGGCTTTGGCAGCCCCTCTGTGCCGGGCAGGCCGGGGTGGGGACAGGAAGGAGCTGCCTGTGTTCCGTCCTCATGGGGGCCCTGCCCCATGCAGTTCTCAGCTTCCAGATGAGACAGTGGTTGGCCCTGTCCTGCGGGCTCTGGGACCTGTGAGGACAGTGGGAGCCAAGCAGAGTGCCCCGTGGTGCCCGCCCGCGACGGGACGGGTGTGCGTTTGCACGGCTCTCACATGGACGCTGAATTCTGTGTCCAGGACGTCGGTCTCCCTTGGTGCTGCACCCCCAGCAAGCCGGTCACCCACACCTTTCATCATCGAGTTTCATTAGTAAGGACCTTGCTTTGGAGGGAAAGGGGATTTGAGCAGGTAGCCTCAGGTCTCATCTTCTCTGCTCTGATTTCTTCCCATTTTTTGTCTTATAAACTTCTCAGCATTGACGGAAACGACGTGTCATTGCCCCTCTAAGTTGGGCCCCGTTTAGTTTTACTGTGTCATGGTTTTCTCGGTCATTTTCTAATTGTCAGAACTTTTCATTTTCTAATTGTCAGGACTTTGTTTCTTTTTTACAAAGAGCAGTGCTGGGAGCATTTTTGAACAAACTGGCGTTCTGGGTTGTTACCTTGGGTGGAGACGCCGCCCGCCGAGTACTGCGGCTGCCTTCCGGAAGGACGGGCGTTTGGAGGTTCTCTGCTTGTACATCACCACCGTCTATGGGCCTTTATGACTTCACATTAAATTTTACCAGCTCCGTAATTCAGATTTTCCTTTGAACTCTTTTCTCAGAATCTAGTACATTTCTTTTGGTGCCTCTTAGGCCCAGATACCTTTCAAATCTTCCCATTAAGTCACAGGATTAACTTGGATTTTAAAAGAAGAGAGTGGCTGCGGTGTTTGCCTAGCAGCCCACCATGACCTTCCCCATCAGTCAGGCCAGGGCAGGCGCATGGGCTGGGTTTGGTGACAGGGGTGACGTGTGGTCTCTGTGGCACGCAGCCTGCACCAGGCCAGCAAGCGCTGACTGGACCCCTGGTCCCCCAACCTGGTGCGGACCTGAGGACGGTGAAGCCACCAGGAAGGACCGGGGTAGTGGGCACCCTCCCCACCGGCTGCCCTGCCGAGCAGGCGCTTTCAGTGCCAATTTCATTCAGTGTCACTTGTCAGTAGGGCAGACTGGGAGAACCCCTCATGTGCCCTGCAGCCCCAGAGCTGGTGGCCCCCACGGTGCACCCCCTCACGAGTCCCCAAGTCACTGGCAGGTCCCAGTTCTTTCCTCGTGAATCATGGAGTTTCATTTCTTAAAGGTCCTTGGAGCTGGTCCCAGCCCAGGACTTAAGAGGGGCTTTCCCAGGGCGCGCTCTGCCTCCCTCACAAGCTGGGGATTGGGGGTGAGATGGCGCCCTGAACCTCCCTGCCCTCCCCTGCACTGCACACCTGGACCCAGCCCAGGGAGCAAGAACCGGTCCCTCCCTTCAGGGCCCTCTGATCTGGTGCCCAGATGACCTTGGGTCCAGATGACCCCCACCCTGGGGCCCACTTCTGCCCTGCCCGCCTTGGCCTGCTGTGTCTATCACAGGTCCCTGCCTCAGGCCCCTGCAGCCTGGCCTGTGCCCCAGCTGGTGCTGTCCTCAGCCTCCTCGGTCAGAGGCTCCAGTGGCTGCTGTGAGGGTCCCAGGGGCCACTGTGACCTGCTTCCTGCAGCTGGCTGGGCCACTGGTGCCGTGGACAGGAAGCCACGCCGTGAGGCAGGCCTGTGTGAGGTCCCAGCTGCGGCCTGCGCCCAGTCTGCTTGGGGCTCACCGCCCCCATGGAGTCCCCACCCTTTGTTCCCTCAGCTTCTAACGTGTGCTGACCATGTGGAGGCCATTGCTCCTGCAGAAGTGACAGTGGCACCTGGAAACCTGTCAGCTGAGCAGGCTCACTGCTGGGCACCAGAGCACATGCGTGTGCCGGTCAGTGGGACTCGGTGTGAACAAAGGCTGTGCCCCTTCGTTCAGGGTGGTGCAGGCCCATGACTGCCATTCCTGCCGGCGGTTTCCGCGGCTGCCCTCCCCCCCGAAAGGTGGGCAATGTGGGGTGATGCAGCTTTTAAGGAAAAGTGACTGATGAAGATGGTAGCGTGTCCCTTGATGTAAGCAAATGTTGCAAAATGCTAACAAATGGTGCATCTGGCTAAGGGACAGGTGGCGGTTCTCTGAATTATTCTTGCAGCTTTTCCTCAGGTTGGAAAGTGTTTCAAAAAAAAGTTGAAAAAGACAAGAAAAGACTCCACCGTGTTGCTCCCACATTGCTTTTGTTTCCCGCGTAGACACTCTTCTTGGCGGCAGGCAGCACCGTGTTTGGAGTTAACATTTCCAGTCACAGCGTCACTCAGATTTAAAATACCCAGAAATCATTTTTCTGCCTTGTGGAGCCTATCAGCTTTCTATTAAAGAAAAAGAAGTAAAATAATTTCTAAAGGTGACGTGTGGCTTTTCAACTAGGGCTTTCGTGACAAAGGCCCACAAAGTGATAAAACAATGGAAATGTATCTTCTCAAGTTCTGGAGGCCACAAGTTTGGAATCCAGGTGGGCAGGCCTTGCTCCTCCCGCGTCCCCGGGGGTCCTCCTGCCTCTTCAGCTGTCCAGGTGTCCCTGTCCCTGCACTGTGGCCGCGTCCCCCCGTCTGTCCACCTCCATCCTCACATGGCCTTGCCTCTGTGCGTGTCTGCCCAGATTTCTCCTTTTTATAAGGACCCAGTCCCGTTGGGTTATGACTTCATCGTGGTTAAATCTACAAAGACCCTATTTCCAATTAAGGTCACAGTCACGGGTACTGAGGGTTGGGACTGCACCATGACATTTTTGGGGACACGATTCAGCCTGTGGCAGCAAATAGCTGTCTGTCCCTGCCCCCGACTTTGCTGTGCGCTGTGGCTGGTCCTGAGCGTCAGGGTCCACCTCTCGGCTGCACGTGTGATGTCACACTCTGATGCCCAGAGCGTGTGTGCTGCTACGTCCGGAGGACATCGGGGGAGCCCTGGTGGCCAGAGCTGGGATGTCTCGGGGGGCGGCTGGTGGGCACGTGGCCTCCCTGCCCACCATCCAGCCCACTTCCCAGGATCAAGAATTTGCCATCTCGTCTCGTCCTGTTTCGACCAGCACTTACTGTGGGACGTTTACAAAGAAAGATTGCAATATTGCATGTTTAATGCACAAAAGATGTTATAGTTGCGTTGACCCCGAGAGCATGCACTGAGCCTGTTCAGCATCGGAAGTGGTCCCTGTGGGGAGTGGCAGCCACACGCCAGTCACAGTGTGTGCTGTCGTGAGGGGCCCCAGAGGCTTCCTGGAGGAGGAGGCAGTCCGGCCAGGAGGGGCTCTCCGTCCCTCTTGATTCCACACAGAATTTGCCTTTCCGGGTCTGACGTGTTAAACGAGCACATCTGTACAGCTGGATGCCTCGTGCGTAACCTGGATGAGCTGATAGGAGTTGAAAGGATGAGCGTGGTTTAAAGATGAAAGGTCCAGAGTGGACCTCACAGGAGGTGCCAGGGAGCACGAGCAAAAAGTGGTGGTGACCTCTTCCCGTTTCCCTTCCCCTTCCCACAAAACAAGAAATTCCCCAGACCAACTTCCCACTCGAGGAAGGAAGCTGAGAAAGGGGAAGTTCAGAGAGCTGCCCTCAGGTGGGCATACAGCCCTTTATCAGAGGCCCTGCCAGGTCCTTTTCTGTGCTCAGGGCCCCAGGCTGCTGTCCCATGTGCTGGAAGCTGAATTAGGATGCTTGGGAACCCTGTTGAGGGCTGCGCTTGGCGCTGGCCTCTGGGTTTCCCGTCTTGGTGGCTGGTGCCCCAAGCACCCTGAGGCCTGGCACACCCTCAGCAGGCCCCAGCTCTGCGCTGGTTGCAGAGCCTCTCGCTGGCCCGTCCCCGTCACCGTCACTGTCCTCCCCTGCTGTCTCTGGCCAGACTCCCCGCGCACAGTGCTCTCGGCGCCCCTGGGTTTGGCTCCACTCCGCCTGTCCTGAGGCTCAGGCACATCTCACAGGTCTGTGGCCAGCGGGGCCCGGGAGGTGCTTCTTCTGTCCCAGTGATGCCGGGGGGCTGCAGTCCTGGGCTGGGCGGGTGGCTCAGTGGTCTGGCACCTCAAGGGGTCAGGGCTCGGCCTGGCCGTTGGAGTGGCTGTACCTCTCTGTCCGCACCGTGTCAGGTCTCTGCTCCTACAGCGAGTAGCGGGGCACAGACCCACCCAAGTGCAGAGTGGGTGCCACTCCTTAAGGCTCAGGCTGGAACTCAGTCAGTCCTAGGCCCAGGTCAGTGTGGGGGGGCTGCCCGAGGCCCTGAACCCCGGCCCAGGCCTCCCCAGGCCTGACTGGTGTGTACCCCCCACTGGGAAGCGGCCTCCAGCCCATCCCCTTCCCTGCAGCACCTCTGTGCTGACCTGCAGGCACTCTGCTCTGGCTTTGCCCTCTTGGGGAGCCCTGCCTGGGCAGGTGGGCGGTGACCTCAGAGCAGGCCCAGGCTTCTGTGCATAACTGGGGCTGATATGTAAACAGATTGGGGTAACGTGTTGTCGTGCGGGGTGTCAGGCGGGGTCTCTGGTCCCGCTCCCCACATAAGAACGCAGGACATGGTGAGGCCAAAAAGGAACACCCACGGAGCCATAGGTAGGGGAGTCACACCACTATACTCTCACTGGCGGCTGGGTTGGAGACACAGGAACCAGGAGCCACACAGTTCTCACCCCTCACTGTGCCGCTTGCAGCCTCAGCCACCATCTTCTTGCTAGCTCCCCCTCTTTTTTCTGCTAGCCTAGCCACGGCAGTTATATTAGTGCCCAATGGCTCACTGGTTACAGCTGACGGCCAACTAGCCACAGCTGATGGCCATTTGATCACAGTCGATGGCCATTTACTACCTGAGCCAGCACCTTTCTATGTGAGGCCGAGAGCCTGGAAACTGCTTTTTGGGGCTCTGTCCCCACACGTGTGAAGCGGATGAGATCCTGGAATTCTCCTACAGTTAGAATTTCACTGGTCCAAGGCACAGGGCCGTGTGACGGGAGGCTACACCTCGCAGTTTTTGGAAAGGAGGGCTCTCTGTGGTCAGGGTGGGGTGCCTCAGAGAGGAAGTGACATGTAAGCAGGTGGGCAGGCATTCCAGGCCCTGATGGAGGTGAGGGAACCGAAAGAGGCCTCAGCAGCAAGGGATGGGAGGGGCCGGGCAGCGGGCAGTTGGCCAGTCACAGGTTGGCATTTTTAGGTCACGCTGGCTGGAGTTGGGAGATGTCAGGTCCAGCAACCAACGGTGTCAGCCTGTGCTCACAGAGAAAATTCGCACAATAGCGCTTCCTGTCTCCATCTAAAGACTTCTTAGAGTGTCTTTCCAGTCAGGAGCTCACTTTAAATCTTAGACCAGAATCATGAATATAACAACAGCGTGCGTATAAATGCCATAAAGTGATCGCTCATCGCCTACCGCTGTGCTGTAAGCTGGGCTTTCCAGCACACAGGACACATGTCGGAGTGGGGGTGGCATCCCCTCCACACAGCGGGACGGAGCCTGTTCCGGTGGGACGGGGACCGAGGGACTGATATCTGGTGGCGACAAAAACCGGTGTTTTCCTACACACCAAATTACAGAATTACGCTGCTGGCTTCGGCAGTGTTCCTGGTATGTAAGAATGGTGTGGGTGTGCTGACATTTCTTCTCTGACCATCCCGGAACCTGAGAAGGGTCTCCCCGGCCTCTCTCCAGCGTCTGGTGGCCCCTGGATTCAGGGCAGCGGCACCGTCCGTCCCACCCTCATAGACGCTCTCCCTGCGCATCTGTGTCCAAACCTCCCCCTGGACGGGGTCAGGACCCACCTCAGTGACCTCAGCTCAGTCCCATCTGTAAGGACCCAATTTCCAAAGAAGGTCATGTTCTGAGGTCCTGGGGATGGGACTTCAGCGTGTGAAATTGGAGGACACGATTCAGCCTGTAACAAATGTCAACAAATTAGCACAGTTGTGTAGTTGAGCAAGAAACTTTCCACAAAATCAGGTTTCTGATAGCTCTACTGAGGTGTAATTTACATATAAAACTGCTTTCATTTAGAGAGTGTGATGGATGAGTTTGCTCACAGCCCTGAAACCACCAGGTAAAGGTGTCCCTCCCTGGAAGTCCCCAGCCCTGGGAACTCACCCCTCCCCGCCAGGGCCACCGATGAGCTGCCTGTGCTTCCCTCTAAAGACTGTCTGCACTTTCTAGGCTTTCATGGAAAGGGACTCATGCACTCTCCCTTTGGCTTTCCTGCAGCACAACTATTTTGAGATTCATCTGTGTGTGTGTGTGTGTGCTGGTTAGCCAGGCACAGGGGTGGGAAGGTGGCAGAGGTGCATGTCCCGCTTCCCGCCGGGCGTGTCCCGCTGTTGGGATGAACTTGCCTGTTCGTCCGCTCACCTGTTGGTGCAAAGTTTCCAGACTTTGCCTCATGAGCAACATCGCTTGAATGTCTGTGTGTGATCCTGGTGTGGCCGGTCTCCCCTTCTTGGGGTGGGTTCCCAGTGTTGGAATCGTTGGATCCTATGGTGTTTGTTCAACTATTGAAGACACTGCCACGTTGGTTTCTTGCGTTCCCACCAGCAGAGTGAGGGTCCCAGCTGCCCCTCAGCCCCCTGGCCCCGTGTGGTCACCCTTCTGCGTGTGATGGGCGTGTGGAGACATCTCACTGCGGCTTCGCTTGCGTTTCCTTAAGGGCTGACGAAGTTGAGTGTCTGCCCATGTCTGGCCATCCGTGTATCTCCTTTGTGATGTGTCTGTTTGAAATGTGGCCCATTTAAAAAACCTCACCAAAATAATTACGAAGAGCAGTTTTTAGCGCAGTAGAGTGACCGGCTCAGACGTCTGCTGCTCACCTCCCTCCTCGTGAGGCCGTGGGGAGCTGCTTGGCCACCGTGACCAGGCTCAGACGGGGTTTGGTCCTGCACCAAGGGCATCTTGCTTCCAATTTAAAACATTGGTTACCTTTCATTTTAAGGAAAACTTTAAATAAGTTAAGCCTGGCCGATATGCAGAAGTTAGAAGTCAGAGATGAGAAGGAGAGATGAAGCCTGGTGTGAACCAGCTTTGAGAGGGAATGACTGGACCTGAGGGAGGAGCCTGCTGGCCAGCAGGTCCCAGATCCCTGCACAGCCCTGACGCTTGTGTGGCTGGAACGGGGACACAAGGTCTAAATTGCAGTTTACATTTTTATTCTAACAAATTGCCTTCCTGGTAGAGCTCCTTAGGGGCAAAAGAAAAAAATCACCCCATCCTGCTCCCGGAATTAAGACTTTGAACACACGGTGCAGCAAATGAAATATATTCATAGTGGTCTTCTCATTTCATGGTTTGTGTGCATTTTCCGATACGGTGATTTATTTGGCCTTTGCCCATGAGGCGTTCGTAGCTGGAAATGGCACCGAAAGCCTCAGGCACGTTGCCCTCCCAGACAGGCCAGGCCTTCGGCTGGCACCCCTTCCTTATGTGGCTGCTTGGTCACGTGTGCTGTCACCGTGGTACTGGTTGTCCGTGGTGGGCATGGGCCAGCTCACGAGCCCCTGGCACTGTTCAGGCCAACGTGACTCTTGGGGTTTGGTCTGCAACGTGGATTCAAGTTGGTTTGGTGCCAAAGTAATTGTTTCACAAGTGATTCTGGCTGAAACTGAAGTATCGTGAGATTAGTGAGTTGTAAATAAAGTAAGTAGTAGAGAAACTACAGGAGAAATAAAAGCGGGGAGTTTGGGAACTCAGCATTGAGATGGTGCCACTGGCAGGTGGTGCTGGCATCACCTTCGTGCCGTCTCAGGACGCAGCGCTGTGACAAGTATCCCCTTTGCCCCTTGGTCTCACTCAGCCCTTAGCTTAACCTTACAGTGACCGGGCATCTGTGTCCCTTCATGGACCACAGGCTCCCCTCTGAAAGGGTCCCTCACTCACAAGGGTGCCATATGTTCACCTCTGAGTGCATGAAAGTGCCCTGTGCCCTGTGCGTCAGCACAGAGATGATGAGCAGCTTACTCATCCACAGGTGTGAGTCCACATGTGTGTCCTATGGACAGGTGTGTCCTATGGACAGGTGTGTGTCCCCGGGACAGGTGTGTGTCCCCGGGACTGGTGTGTGTCCTATGGACAGGTGTGTGTCCCCGGGACAGGTGTGTGTCCTGGACAGGTGTGTCCCCGGGACAGGTGTGTGTCCCCGGGACTGGTGTGTGTCCTGGACAGGTGTGTCCTCGGGACAGGTGTGTGTCCCCGGGACAGGTATGTGTCCTATGGACAGGTGTGTCCTATGGACAGGTGTGTGTCCCCGGGACAGGTGTGTGTCCCCGGGACTGGTGTGTGTCCTATGGACAGGTGTGTCCTATGGACAGGTGTGTGTCCCCGGGACAGGTGTGTGTCTCCGGGACTGGTGTGTGTCCTGGACAGGTGTGTCCTCGGGACAGGTGTGTGTCCCCGGGACAGGTGTGTGTCTCCGGGACTGGTGTGTGTCCTGGACAGGTGTGTCCCCGGGACAGGTGTGTGTCTCCGGGACTGGTGTGTGTCCTGGACAGGTGTGTCCCCGGGACAGGTGTGTGTCTCCGGGACAGGTGTGTGTCCTGGACAGGTGTGTCCTCGGGACAGGTGTGTGTCCCCGGGACAGGTATGTGTCCTATGGACAGGTGTGTCCCCTGGAAAGGTGTGTGTCCCCAGGACAGGTGTGTGTCCCCGGGACAGGTGTGTGTCCTGGACAGGTGTGTCCTCGGGACACGTGTGTGTCCCCGGGACAGGTGTGTGTCCTGGACAGGTGTGTCCTCGGGACAGGTGTGTGTCCCCGGGACAGGTGTGTGTCCTGGACAGGTGTGTCCTTGGGACAGGTGTGTGTCCCCGGGACAGGTGTGTGTCCTGGACAGGTGTGTGTCCTATGGAGAGGTGTGTCCTCTGGAAAGGTGTGTGTCCCCAGGACAGGTGTGTGTCCTATGGACAGGTGTGTCCTCTGGAAAGGTGTGTGTCCCCAGGACAGGTGTGTGTCCCCGGGACAGGTGTGTGTCCTGGACAGGTGTGTCCTCGGGACACGTGTGTGTCCCCGGGACAGGTGTGTGTCCTGGACAGGTGTGTCCTCGGGACAGGTGTGTGTCCCCGGGACAGGTGTGTGTCCTGCGGCCAGGTGTGTCTCCATCAGACAGTGTATACCACCAGGGCAGGGCAGGTGCTCTGCTGTCCTTGCCCTTGTGCTGTGAGTTTACTTTAGTTTCAAGTGTGTATCTCACTTGTCAGTAGTTACATGACACAAATGCTGTTCTGCCCAGGGCACTTCCATTTTTAGGGTCGCAGCTGCTGAAAGGCAATGGCAGCTGGCCACAGGGCAGCCGCTCTTCCTCTACGGCCAGGTGGGTGGGACCCCGTGATCGTCTTCCTGATGCTGACTGTGAAACGCAGACATGCCCGTTCTCCTGAAGCTTCCGCAGGGTCCATTCCGTCATCTGATGGGTTTCCACAGCAGGCTGATCTGGGTTAGAGGATCATTATTTTAGATTCCTTTTCTTTTTCACAGACAGGCAACTTTTTCCCTAATGAAAGTTGTACTGTTTTCTTACTACCAAATCTCTCTGCAGTACACAGCTGATTTTTAAGCTGCCCTGGTGGAATAATTTGTTTCGTCACTTTCCATAGGAGTTGGATTTATTTTAGGGCTGTGAGGTTGTTGTTGCTTCTACAAAATGGCACTGGGCTTTCTCTTCCTTCTCAGTGCTCTTCCTAACTCTTGAAGGATCTGTTTTACTGGCAAGTGAAGAGACTCGTCCAAGTCGGAAATCAGATTGTGTGACCTGCGCCGGCTCATTTGCGTCTGTGCCTGAAGCTGAGGTCCTCCCATCACAAGGAAGGAGCCACTGCCACTCCACAGGGAACAGTCACTCAGCTGCTGCCTTGAGTTTAAATGCTTCACTTCCGCAACTTGAAGCATGTTTCGGTCCCTCCCCAGGTGGGAGGGCTGAGGCCACACCTGGGTGGAATGTCTGTCCTTGTACCGACTCAGACACAGGGTGGGGGACAGATGCTGGGTTATCACCCCCCTTCTGGGGCTCTGCACTCGAACTCCAGATCCCCTGGTGTCGTCTGCGGGCACACGACCCCTCCCTACAGCCCACCTGAACATTCTTCGTATTTCTTCTCTTCAGGGGCCTGTCCTCATGGGGGACAGGCTCAGCTGCTGTCACTGAAAGGCTGACACAGGATAGAGGCGGCATGTTTACTTCCTGTCTTCAAGTCTGGGGGCCAGTCGGGGCAGAGGTCCAGTTCTCACTGTGACCCCAGTGCCTGGACAGCACCAAGCTGAGGGGGCAAGTGCAACGGGAGGTCACCAGGGCCTGGGCTGGGTGTAGTGGCTCCACTGTCACAGCAGGTGCCACCAGCAGGAGAAGCAAAGGGGATAGTGGGAACGGCTGCCTGTGGGAGACGGAGTAAGTGAAAGCGTTTTGCGCTTTCCTGCCTCACTTTCCCAGCCTGTGAAATGTGAAACAGTTACTATTTTTTTCACAAAGCCCTTTAAAAATGATTTTGGGTGATGTTTAAAAACACGTTGTAATGACTAGAGGAAGGCTTGTGTGTTGTAACAAATTTGAGCAAATAAAGGACTTTTTAAGCTAAAACGGGCTGAGTGCCCCTCTCACCTCCAGCCGTGGCCCCAGACAGACTCTCCCTGCACTGGAGCAGCGTAGCCTTCTCCCATTAAACACATTTTGGGTGAGCGCTGCTGCTGGACAAGCTGGAGAATGGAGCATTTAACAGGGAGCATCAAACTCTAACAACTCTTTCTCCAGGAGTATTGGGGGCGAATGTGTCCCCTCAGAAATCATGTGTTGAAGTGCCTCAGAGTGTGACGGAATCTGGATGTAATTAGCTAAGATGAGGTCACACTGGGGTAGGGTGAGCACTAATCCAACATGACCGGTGTCCTTATAAGAAGGGGACACTGGGACAGACGCACACAGGGACAGTGCCGTGTGACGATGGAGGCCAGACGGGTGATGCTTCTACAAGCCCAGGGGCTGTTGGCAGCGGCGGCAGCAGGCGTGCTGGGTATCCTCCCGCGGCACCTTCAGAGGGAGCAGGCTGCCGACCCCGTGGTCCGGGACTCAGGCCGCCAGGCTGTGCAAGAACACAGTTCTGTTGCTTAAGCCACCTGGTCCATGGCTCTTGGTCCCTGGGAAACCAAGGTGGGCGGCAGAGAAAGGCTGAGGCAGGAAGGCTGGGAGATGCAGGCGAGCAGCACAGGGCAGGAGGGGTGCCCACCGGGAGATGGTTCTGTGCCCCAGGAGTCGGACTGGCTGTTTCCTGAGGATGGTGAGGCGCTAGTCCCCTCGCGTCCATTCCACTTACTGAAAACCTCCCCTGGAGGCCGAGCTGGTGCCGGGAGCCCGACACAGGCTGACTGCCTCTGGAGCTGGCTTGGGCTGCATTCGGGCAGTTTGTTGGGTGACGGCGGCGACAGCTGCTTTTGGTGGGGAGTCTGTGTCTGTTGTTATTAAGGCTGTTCCTTCTAGGGTGCGGGATGAGGACACAGATTGTCTAACGGACGTGCCGTTGGGTGAGAAAGCTGCCTCACCTACTGATGGGCGCTCTCCTTGTTTCTGGAATATTTACTTTTTGTTCTGCGTTTGCTGCGTGTGGGATCCTGTCCAGGACTCCGTGTCCATTATGACGGCGGCAAGCCTTCAACCCAGGGCCTGCCCTCCCGCTCGCAGCTGGGGGGGACCCGGCGCCCCCTGGCAGGGCGCTCGGGTGCCCGTGGTCACGCACCGCGGGAGGCCTGCCCTGCGCCGTCCCCGCCCTGCCCAGCGGTCGTGTGCACTGTGGTAACTCGTGCCTTCTTCTCGTCCGCAGAGTCTGTAGGAGAGGCAGCGGCGAGGCTTCCCCATGAACGACCGGAAGGAAGACATGGAAATCGCGTCCCACTACCGGCGCCTGCTGCGCGAGCTGGACGAGCAGAGGCAGCACGGCGTCCTGTGCGACGCGTGCGTGGTGGTCGAGGGCAAGGTCTTCAAGGCACACAGAAACGTGCTGCTGGGCAGCAGCCGCTACTTCAAGACGCTGTACTGCCAGGTGCAGAAGGCGTCCGACCAGGCCACGGTCACACACCTGGACATCGTCACGGCCCAGGGCTTCAAGGCCATCATCGACTTCATGTATTCCGCCCACCTGGCCCTCACAAGCAGGAACGTCATCGAGGTGATGTCGGCGGCCAGCTTCCTGCAGATGACGGACATCGTGCAGGCGTGCCACGACTTCATCAAGGCCGCGCTGGACATCAGCATCAAGCCGGACGCCCCGGACGAGCTGTCGGAGTTCGAGGTGGGCGCCCAACCTGGCAGCGGCACGGATGCGCTCATCTCCGCCGTCATGGCCGGGAGGAGCATCTCCCCATGGCTGGCCCGGCACACGAGTCCCACCAACTCCTCAGGGGACTCGGCCATCGCCAGCTGCCACGAAGGAGGAAGCGGGAAAGAGGACCAGGAGCCCAAGGCCGATGGTGCCGACGACATTTCCTCACAGTCGCTGTGGCCGGGCGACGTGGGCTACGGGTGTCTGCGCATCAAGGAGGAGCAGGTGTCACCCCCGCACTACGGGGGCAGCGAGCTGCCTTCTGCCAGGGATTCTGCGACCCAGAGCTCCTTCTCTGAACAGGCTGGAGGGGATGGCTGGCAGCCCACGGGCCGGAGGAAGAATCGGAAAAACAAAGAGACCGTCCGGCACATCACGCAGCAGGTGGAGGACGACAGCCGGGCCGGTTCCCCGGTGCCATCCTTCCTTCCAACATCCGGGTGGCCATTCAGCAGCCGCGACTCAAGTAAGCCTTCGATTTGTCACAGGCGGGGCTCAGACCCTGTCGGGCGCCAGTGGCCCAAATACTCTGTGTGTCGGTGGCCCCATGGCTGCTTATGTTGTAGAGGAAGCAGCACATTTCCAGGCTCACATCTGAAGCTTCCCGTGGGTCACCTCCTTGCACAGTAAATTGGTGTGAGCGCAGGGAATGTGACCAACGTGTCCCAAATGCCAGTACAGTGTCGGTGTCACCGACACACACGGGCTGCCTGGCGGGGCTTTTCGGGAGCCCAGGACAGCTTGAGCTGTGGGATCGATCTCTGGAAAAGTGGGTGACACTTGGAAGGAGCCCCCAGCATGAGGGCTGTGAGGTGGGCTTTCCCTTGTTTTGGGAGCCTTTCAGAAGCACTGGTTGGGTAACTTAACTTTAAAAGATTTAAATGTTAACATTTTAAAGGTGAGAACGTGCATTAAATGGAGTGACCGAAGCTCGCACCACGGGCCCTCTCTGCTTTCACCCGCCTTCAGGTCTGGATTTCCCGTCAGCAGACTTGTGCCTTGGTCACTGTCATGAATATTGAACAAAACATCACCTGCATGTATTTGGTCCTCGGTATAAAGTTTGCTTTGACCGGGGGTCCTGGAGGACGGACGTAGGGCCATCGAGCTCCGCTCACCACAAGGGGCCCGTCCTCCTTGCCAGCAGGTGTGGCTTCAGTAGTTCACACTGACTTGGGGCTTTCTTCTTGCAGCCACCGGGCTACAGTGCAATGTGGGCCCCCCCCCATTCGGAGACTCTTAGCTGTGTAGGAACTAGTTTTCACACTGTGGAGGATACTCTGTATCTGTCTCCCAGACGAGTAAACAGCAAATGAAATGTTTACTAAATGGCAGGTGCCCCTCCCCGTGGGGAGCTTTCCGAGTGGCAGGACGGGCAACAGGCACAGTGGGGTCGTGAGGGCTGCGGCGGGGGCCGGGGTGTGGGGGCGGTTAGGGACCAGCAGAGCTTGGTCCAGAGCCGGACGGAGGCTTCTTAGCAAGTGCCGGTGGAGGGAGGCCCCCCCAGGAAGCTTAGAAATCAACAGAGTGAATGGATGCAGGTGGATGAAGGCAGCAAACTGCCCTGAACAATGTCACAAATGCTAAGCATGCTGTGTGCTAGGGACACTCAGTCCCCCGCCCAGAAGGCTTCTTGGGGCTCCTGGGTGAGCCCCAGTCCTGCCGTCCTTAGCAGGAGGAGTGCTGCCCGGGCCTGCCCCCACCTCCCCACTCTGTAGCTCTAGTTTTTGTCATAATACACGCGTACCATAAACTTCATCCTTTCAACCATTTTTAAGTATATACTTCAGTGGCATTAAATTCACTCACTGTTAGGCAGCCATCACTGGTATCCATTTCCAAAACTTTCTGTGGCTTCCCCAAACTGAAACTCTGTACTCAGTAAACAGCACTGCACCGGATACGCGGCAGGATACACGGCAGCCCGTGTCACGCACCCCTGCACCTGCCTCACCTGTTGCTTTGACCAGGGTCTCTCAGCCTGGCTGGCTGCTGCTGCTGTGGGGCCATTCTGGGCACTGGCTTCTGCCCACGGGATGCCAGTCGCAACCCACTCCCTAGTTGTGACAAGCAAAAATCTCACCAGACATTGCAAATGATCCCAATGGACGGTCCCCCCAGAACCGTTGGACTTTAACTGAACTAAGAAGTCTAGGTGTCTGAGCCGATAGGAAAGCCACCCGTCCCCCTGCTAGCTGTGACGAGAGGGACAGCAGTGTCCCCGCCGGCTCCTCTGTGCTCTTCCACCAGCCCACTGACACCTGAAAAGTAGCAGTGTCTGCCGAGTGACGAGGACAGGGCACCCCTTCGCCCCCGTCACCCGCGGGCTGTGGTGCCGGAGGCCTTCAGATTAGAGTCACCGACATCAGAAGAAATGTCGGCTCCTTCAGCCTGTGGGCTTGATGTTTTAAATGCAGTTGTCGAACAGAAGGTGTTTTTAGAATCCAACAAGTGATTTCGGCTGGTACTTTTGTTAACGTCTTAAGTCCCTTGGGTTGTCAAGGCAACTGTGAGCCGCTCCTGCTAGATTATTCCGAGTTGCTAAGAGGAGGACGTGAGCTTGTGGGCTCGCGTGGGACGGCTTCTGCCTGCCTCGTGGTGGCCGTTCACTCCTGCCTCCTGGCCCCGGTGGGGTTTAGAAGTGTAAATTGTGCTCCCC
Organism: Rhinolophus ferrumequinum; assembly: GCF_004115265.2. Classification (NCBI taxonomy): domain Eukaryota; kingdom Metazoa; phylum Chordata; class Mammalia; order Chiroptera; family Rhinolophidae; genus Rhinolophus; species Rhinolophus ferrumequinum. Next base: position 339,205 of record NC_046306.1, read on the forward strand.
AGTGGGGGCCAGTTTGTTTTCATTAAAGATTATTACGTCTTAGAGAACAGTATTTTTATTCTCGTCCTGCTGGTAGGAGACAAGGGCCGTCTGCAGAGAGACGTGTCAGGTGGTTACCGCACGTCATTTAGGGCGCTGGATGTGCACGCACACCCTGATCCCTCCGTGTCCTCACCTGCATTTGTGGTGACTCGGACCTGTCAGCGTTTAGAGTGACTTTTTTCTGAGCAAAAGGCCAAGTGTGTTTTAACCCAGCAGTTTGCGAGGAAGCGAGCACTGGAATTCACACCTGATCACAGCAGCGTCTGGGACCCCAGGGGTGGCTCCGACCCTTCCACTCCTAGTTCAGAAACTGGCACAGGAAGAGCCCAGGTGCCTCGTGCTGACGGCCTGACATCCTGCTGACGTCCTGACATCCCGCACACGTCTCACATCCCTAAGTAGCTCTGCAAACATGAGGCTCTGGAGCTGGATTGAAAGGTGTGGGTTGGTAAAGTGCGTGTACCAGAACCGAGATGGTTGGGCCAGGACAGTGGGAGTGTAAGACGCTTGGAACCACAGAGCAGACGCGGTGGGTGAGCAGCCTCCTGGCTCCTGGCCAACAGAGCCCCTGGCAGCTTCCCTCCTGCTGGGGAGTGGAGCAGCTGGCTTAGTGCCCGGGGTGGGGACTCCTCTCGCCACCCCTGGACAGTCACTGGGGCTGAGGGAGGAGCTGGTCCGAGGCTGGTGGCCTGTCCTCCCTCCTCGAAGGTGGGAGGGAGGAGCCATCCGGCCTGATTGTCAGACCAGACTGCTGTCCTTTAGGACGCAGCATGAAAGGACTTGTTTGGAGAAGCAAGACCTTGTGAGGTTAAAGGACATGCCGACCTGATTGGAGCCATGAAGAATGAACGGGGTGCACGTACCCAGGGTTCCCATCCTCCTGGTTTTGGGGAGAGTGCAAAGGTGCTCTGTCCATTTGTGTAAGAGGTCATCTCTTGATCATCTCTGTTGAAGAAAATCGAAGTGATGCCACATGCTTCGCCAGTCTAGCGGGGCTGGTACTAAACCTGCTTGCAGGACTCAGACTGATGGGGCTGTTCCCGAGTTGGGGGTGGGGGGCTTCAGCTGCTGGGCTGCTCAGTCCTCAGGTTTGAGCACCCGCTGACCCCACTCACCTGAGCACCCGCTGACCCCACTCAGGTCTAAGTATTCACTGACCCCCACATGCTTTTCCCCCAGGTGTGAGCTATGACCTGGAATCCATCCTGGTCTATCAGCAGTGCCCTCCAGTGGGACGTTTGGCCGAGACCGTGAGACCGCGGAGCCTGGGGGCCGTGGGTGGCCGAGAGGGCAGGCGCTGACCTCTGCAGACAAGCGCGCCCTGTGACCGGCAGTCTTTGCAGCTCTGGCTCATCCATGGCCAAGGCCACACGTTTGAGTCACCGCCTGCACTTACACTTGGTTTTGCTGAATGGCCAGCAGAGCTTCTTTGGCCGCTCAGGGGACGCCTCACAGAGTTGGGGGGACGCCACTGTCATGCCCCACCCAGAGTAAGCTCTGAGGAAGAACCTCAGTGCGTTCTGTGCTGACGAAGGACAAGGCAGGCCACTTGGCAGGCCAGGTGGGGGCACTGAGCCCCGCATAGTAAGGGGCAGTGAGCACAGCAAACCTGTCACTCCAGGATCCGCGAAGCTCCTGGCGCTTCCCCCTGGACGTGGTGACCGGTCACCGCGGGAGGCGGCGTGCTGGAGCGTGTGTGGCGTGCCCACGCATGTGGCCTACCCGTGTGTAGTGTGCGTGCGTGCGTGGTGCCCGTGCGCGTGGCGTGCCCGCACGTGACGCGGGGCTTGCTGGTTGTGGTGCGGAGTTGCTCTCCCCACCGCGCCCGCCGTCAGCATCTTGTCTTTGGGAAACGTCACTTCAAGGCTCTGTCCGGTTTTCACTGCTGAGTTGAAAGTTCTTTGTATGTTCTGATTACAAGTCCTTGGTCAGGTATGTGTTTTGCAAACACTTCTCTGTCTATGGCTCCTTTATACTTAACTGTGTTTTGAGGAGAATATTTTATAATTTTTTTTTTTTTTAAGATTTTATTGGGGAAGGGGAACAGGACTTTATTGGGGAACAGTGTATATTTCCAGGACTTTTTTTTTTCTTCCAAGTCGTTCTTTCAATCTTAGTTGTGGAGGGCTCAGCTCAGCTCCAGGTCCAGTTGCCGTTTTCTAGTTGCAGGGGGCACAGCCCACCATCCCTTGCGGGAGTCGAACCAGCAACCTTGTGGTTGAGAGGACGCGCTCCAACCAACTGAGCCATCCGGGAGCTCAGCGGCAGCGCAGCTCAAGGTGCCGTGTTCAATATTAGTTGCAGGGGGCACAGCCCACCATCCCTTGCGGGACTTGAGGAATTGAACCGGCAACCTTGTGGTTGAGAGCCCACTGGCCCATGTGGGAATCGAACCGGCAGCCTTCAGAGTTAGGAGCACAGAGCTCCAACCGCCTGAGCCACCGGGCCGGCCCTATTTTATAAATTTTGACGAAGTCCAATTTGTGACCGTTCATGGTTCATGCTTTTGGGGTCCTATCTAAGAAGTCTTTGCCTAAGTTCACAAAGATTCCTTCCATGATTTCTTTCTGAAAGTTTTATAGACAGATGTAACACAGGTCTGTAAGTCAAGTGGGGCCGGAGCCCGTGTGGGGCCTGGGGTGCAGCTGGGGAGTGATGTGGGGCCGTGTCCTGGAGGAGGGCACCTGGAGACCAGCTGCGTCCCCGTCCCTAGGATCCCCAGAACTGCTCGCATGTGAGCAAAGGCCTTTCTTCCAAGGTACAAGCATGGTTTATACACTTGGAAATTCAAAATGGCACTACTGACATGTTTTCTCCCTCAAAGTGTAAAATAAACAAAAACATGGATTCTGAACTCAATGTTCTTGCTATAGGTGAACAGCTGCTGAAAGCCTTGACCTTGGAGTAGCCCCCAGCTGGGGGCGGCCCATCCCCTCTTCTTGTCAGGACGCTGTGGGGCTCAGAGAAACCCCGGCCAGTGTGTGTACTAGTGTTTGCAGCCAAATGATCGTTTTTTTCTTTCTTTTCCTCCTCCCTCCCTCCCTCCCTTTTTTTTTTTTTTTAATTCATTCATTCACCAAATATTTACTGAAGCAACCCAAATGTCCACTGACGGTTGAACGGGTACACGAAATGTGGTCCATACACACAGTAGAGTGTGATTCAGCCTAAAAAAGGAAGGGCATTCTGACACCTGCTGCAGCGTGGATGGACCTGGTGGACACGGTGCTCAGTGAGAGAAGCCAGTCACAGAAGGACAAGGGCTGTGTGACTCCACTCACAGGCGGTCCCTAAAGTAGTCGAAGTCATAGAGACAGAGAGTGGGCTGTGGGCGCAGAAGGGGAGGGGAGTTAGTGTTTAACGGGGATGGTCTCAGATGAGAAGGTCCTGGAGGGAGACGATGGAAGTGACGGCTGCACATACCTGATGCCACTGAACTGTGCCCGTAAACATGGTTAAGATAATCCACGTCGTGTGTTTCCACAATTAAAGGCCTGAAAAGATCCAGGCACATGGGACTCCAGTGACCGCCCTGCCCTGGAAGAACATTCTGGGGGAGAGAGACGTTGCACCTAAAGAAGGTGTGGCGTGTTGGGGGGTGCGGATAAAGGGCCAGGAGGACTGAGGTGCCATGCAGGCTCCCTGAGAAGGGGACGTGTGCGTGTGCACACGTGTGCGTGGTGGCTCCAGACGGAGCCCCCTCCCCTAAGGAGCTACCTTACAAATGAATTAGTGGACTGCAGCCCAGTTTTCAGATACAGGACTGCGCATTTGGCATGTTCACATGGGGTCTGTAAACAAGGCACCTGGTCCTACAAAACACTGGGGCGGGAGGGGCAGCTTCCGCCTGTGGTCCTGCCTCCCAGACCTGGTGTTTATTCCAGAACCTTCCTGTGTGCCAGGCCTTAGCCCAGGGGTTGGGGCATCCACGCCAGTACTCGAGCCATGCAGGATGGCCGTGTGAGGGAGGGGGCCGTGACTCAATGTGCGGACAGCGCTGTGGGGTGGCTTCCTGCAGACTCTTGGGGGGTTCACTGGGACGTGGGACAGCAAGGAGCTGCGACGAAACCCCTACCCTCACCTGGCCTCGGCTTGTCATGTTTTTAACATCACTGTTAACGCTTGTTTCTGAGTCACCACGTCTAAGTTTGCCACAAATAACTGTTCCGCGGCAAATTGCTCGTTGGTACGTGAAGGTTTCAGAGTCTTGTCGCTTCTTGGCTTAGATCAACTCCAGCCACTTGAGGGAGCCGTTTGTGTGCTGTCTGCTCTCACGGTGGCGGCCCACAGCTGGCCCTCGAGTCCTCCTCATTAGAAATGTCATCTTTGCCTTGGCACAGTTTTTTTTTTGGGGGTGGGGACAGTTCTTGTCACACATTTATGGCCGAATGATGTGGGCCAGAGGTGCTACTGGAAGCTGCGTGTCTGAACTGCACAGCTTTCCCAGCTCTGTGTCATGGGCATCCTGCCTTCTGCCTGGTGGAAACCTGAAAGTGGGCACATAAACCAAAATTGCACTTAGAATCGACTTTAAGCCTGGAGATTAGGTTTGTACAGAACAGCCAGTGACAGGAGCCAGTGCTGGTGCCAGTGACAGGACTGCTGCGTTGGTCACCGTCCCCTGGAGTGTTTTCAATGGTGTTAGCTTTTTCGTAACCATAACAAGAGCGTACTTCGTAGCTTTATACAGCATGGGACTATCTACACATGGATCAGGTGCCATGTAAACGTTGCTTTCAGCTTCCTATTCTGTTGGTAAAACTTCTTTTTGACACCGTCGTCTTAAATTCCTCTTTCTGAATTCAAGCTGGGACCGAGGAAGACCCGGGAAGCTGAGCAGCCTCTGCGTTTACTTACTGGGCACCTGGCTTCAGCGGACTGTCTACCTGGAGCCCGGCTGGCTCCTCTGTCCCCTCTGCCTGGGACAATGAGAACCTGGGGGGGACTCAGGGCTGGCCTCAGACTCCCCATCCTGGGCACTTTGCTTTCTCATTAGAGGAATAGTAAACTCTGGAAAGGCCAACCCCCTCCCCCACTTCCAAAAGTCACCACCAGAGTAGACACAGAGGCCAACCAGAGCCAGACGGCGGCGCCCAGAACAGTGATGGCCATGTCTGTCACTGATTTGGACGTTACAAGTGTTCAGACTTGTCAGACTTCTTCATTCGTCCTCCTTTATAATCCCAGTCTTCAGGATGGACCAATTACTTTGAAGTGTTATTCAGACGGTATTATCCTTATGTTAGGAGGTGTCCTAAACATTCTTTCCAGAAATCTGGGGCGTAACTTGTGACTTGGGTGCCAGCAGAAAGACTCTGGGACTTTGGAGATGCAGCCCTTGGTGGCATGTCTTTGCTTGCAGCTGGATTGCAGACAGTGGGGATGCTTGACGTGTTTTAGTACAAAACGCCGCTTCTGGTGGCAGGTCCCTGCACTGCCTCCCGCGGACTCTGCGGAAGTGCCAGCCCATTTCTGTATTAAAGTTTGCGGTTTGCTGAAGGCGGTCTGACAGCAACACAGGCCTCCCCTTCTCTGATCCTCAGCGGCCCCCGTTCGCAGTTGAGCCCCAGCCCGTGGCCCTAGCTGTGACTTTGCCATGTCCTGGGGTACCTCAGCGACCCGGCTGGCAGGGTGGGGTGGGACCTTACAAGCAGCTGGGAGGTTGGGAAGCTTGTCGCCATGGCTCCTCCTGAATGCGCCTCTTTCCCGCTTGAAGAGTCTTGACTGTGACCTCCTGTTCTCTGTTTCCTCCCGCAGACGTGGACCTGACCATCACTGAGGCTGGTGGCTCTGACAACCGAGGGGAGAGGGCTGACCTGTACGCCCACGTGGACGAGGGTCTCCTGGGCCCGCCCCTCACCCCTGAGAAGGACGACGTGCTGCAGCAGGCCACTGCGGTGGCCAGCCTGCGGGCGGCGCTCATGAGTAAGAACAGCCTGCTGTCGCTCAAGGCAGATGTGCTGGGGGATGACAGCTCCCTGCTGCTGGAGTACCTGCCCAAAGGCGCACACGCCCTGTCCCGTAAGTGCCGGCCCGGCGGGGCTGCTCAGCTCAGTTCTGAGTGTGGAAAGTTGCAGCAGGGATCAGGCCACGGCCAGACGGTGGCTGAGGGCGTAGCGCGTCGGTTCTGGCCGTCAGCGGGGGGTTGCGGTGCCCTCAGACCCCGCTGAGGTTCGTCGAGAAGGTCCCACGGGACCCGTGTGCTGTGGTGCTGGGTGCCCAGGGCCAGAGGGCAGTGGACGTGGGGCCGTCAGGGTGGCCGGCATGTGCCTGTAAGAGCACCTGTACTTGACACTGAGGCATCTAAACCTAAAACCTGACGGAGCTTAGAGTGCGCGTGCACTGCGCAGGCCTGGGACAGGAGCCCTGAGTGTGAGGATGAGCCTGTGAGACAGGGCACGCCGGAGCCTTCCTGCAGGAGGGGCGGGGCGGGCTCCCTGTGCTGGCATCTGTCCTGCCTTTGCGCCGTGGGGAGAGGTGCCGGGGGCCTGAGATCAGGATGCACCTTGCTTTTGTTCCCACTAGACAGTGCTGGTCGCACGTGGGTCTGTAAGAAGCAGTGGACGTTGTGTTTGCAACTAAATGTCTCCAACCGATTTCCGGTTGCCCAGGATCACATGCCGAACCCAGAAGCGGCTGGGGTACAGCCGTGCTGCTGGGCAGCGGGCTCACTCCAGATGTCCTCCCAACAAAACGCGAAGGCGTTTTCACACCCACCCTGCCCGCCAGCCCGCGGGTGCCAGCCTGAGAGCGAGCCTCTTTCCCGTGTCACAGGTGCTCTGAAGAGCCATTCGGGGGACACACGTGGCAGCTGCCCATGTGCTGCTAAAGGAGGCACTGAGCGTGTCACCAGGGAGAAACAGTTTAGTTGATACTCAGTGTGGGTGTGCAAGAGTGAGGTGTGGCCCCGTTTCTCTCCACGGGGGCTGGATGCACCCCAACATGGGAGGTGCCGAGTGAAGAGTGGGGCGGGGTGCCCTGCCCGGGGTGGCTGTGGGGTCTGCATGTCGGGCGGAGGGGCCTGAGTGACCCCTGGTGGGAGCGATGCTTTGCTGACTGTGGATGAAGTAAAGGAAGAACCGGCAGTGGTCAGATGTTGGGGATTTGGACGATGTCTTTATTTTAATCTCTGCTTTGAAAAACAGTAGTTTTATATCTTTGTTTTCATGAACACTCGAACATTTCAGGTTTTGTGTTGGAGTGATGAAAATTGCGTATGGCTAATAAAGACTATGATTGGAGAATAATTTTCATGTTCCCTTTATTTCTGTGTCCTGCCAGTGTCCAGGGCAGGCTGGAAGCCTGGCCAGTAGACAGGACTTGGCTGGGAACTCAGGCCGGGGCCGTGTGGCATTGGGCGTCCTTTTAAAACCACAGTCAGGCCTCATTTTCTGCGTCTGGCTGGCGGTAGTGCCACTTACACAGCTGTTGTGAATTTAAACACAACAGCGTTTGTAAAACATCGGATCCATGAGTGAGGTGTGTGCGTAAATGGGCCAAAATGTCAGCCCCTCCCCCTTGCGAATCAGGGCTGCACTTGGCAGAGACCATTGGACTTGTGCCGGGCCTGGGACAACTGAAGGGGGTGGTTCCAGGACATCGGGGGCATTTGGAATTTCCAGTAGGCACGTCCAGCTGCTGGACTTCCAGCCAAGGGGACGACTGGACAGGTTTTGTGGGTGACGAGGAGGGGGCAGGTTGGGGGCCTCCAGCTGCATCTCTGCTGTGACGGGTCCTCACCATCTCCTGGGGGCCTGGACACTCATCTGTCCTGTCTGTTTCTTGCCGCTCCTAATCAAACACCACGCGTCACAGACTCCAAGAGGGTGGCACCAGCTCTCTGCTGCCCCCACGTGGCTGATCTGTCTGTCACCAAGAGTGACGAGCAAAGGTATGGTTTCTTGGTGCTTTTTCCACTGTGTATATCCAGGTGGGCTTGTGCAAAGGCCTTTGCTGCATCAGTGTGGGAACCGTGCTGTGGACGCAGCCGAGGGGTCCGGCCAGACCCCAGTCTCACCACCTGCGGTCCAGCAACCGTGTGCCATGGACCTGGCTCGGGCTCTGGACAGATGGGCTCAGCTCCGGCCGCGGCTGCCCTGGGTGCTATCCCACCTCCTGCCTCGGTTCCTCTGTCGCCCCAGCAGAGGCCCCATGTCTCACCCCGAGTGGTGACCCTGTAGGGTGGGGCCTTTCGGGGCAGGTTTTTCTCCTAGATCTTGACCTCGTCCCATGTGGTCACTGCACTGTGTATTTTGTCAGTCTTGATGTGGGGCTGAGGGTGGCTCTGAAACACGTGTATAACCACCTCACACACGTGTGTAACCACCACACACGTGTGTCACTGCTTCACACAAGTGTCAGCACAGCTGGAGTGGCTGAGAGCTGTGGCGGGAAACCCCACCCTTCCATTTCTCATATTGCTGTGAAGTTGGCGAATGGGTTTGGTGCTTTGTTATGTCTGTATGTTTCAATTCCTTGCCCTTCATATCCTAAATTTACTCCTTGTCTCATAAGATCCTGCCCCTTTGTTTCCCATAAACGGTTAGAAGCGGGCAGAATCCTTCGCGAGTCAGCTGACCACGTGGGCTGTGTGGCTTTCGACGTCCACCCGCCAGAGAGGCCGTAGAAACTGATGGGTTATTTTAAAACATCACTTTCTAACGTCCTAAGTAAAATCTGCCTGTTTCTGGGCATGTGCTACAATGAGGAATGGAAATACCCAGAAAAAAGTGTATTTTCTGTAATCCTGTGGTCATCCTCCTGCGGCAGGCGGGTGGCTGGAGGAAGCCCCAGCACGGAGGCTGTGGTTGTGGCCGGGGCGCTGGTACACGGTCTGCCACACGAGGGAAGGGCTGAGGCAGCGGCGTCGCACGTCCGTCCGGCTTTTAGCTCCTGGACGTCAGTCCCCGCTAAAACTGCGCAGGGGTGTCAGACCCCTGAACTGGCCCCCATCCCCTCTGCTCACCGCTTTCTGTTTCCAGACCTGCCATCGTTAGCAGGAGGACGTTTCCTGTTGGAGATGTTGTGAAGGGACAGGCTGGTGACTTGCTCAGGGTGGGGGCTGTGACACGGCAGGGTCTACGTCCAGGTGGGGGACCCTCCTGGGGGCTGCACCGCAGGCTCAGTGTGGAGACGCCCCTGCACCTCCAGGCGCCCCCATGGCGGCCATCCCATCCTCCCAACCGCTACCCTGCTGAGCACAGGGATGGTGTATATTCCTAAGGACCTGAGTACACGTTTGAAGAAAAGAGAAATGGCCTAAACTGGGCTACGCTGATCACAAAGCAGAGGCTTTGCCGCCCTGCTTCTCGCTGTGGTGGGCGAGGGGACAATGCCGCTTCCTGGCAGGATGCTGTGGCGGTCCCAAGCCGTCCCCGTGCTGCCTCGTCTGCTCGAGGGGACACTGGTGCATGAATGTGGTCTGGTCATGGCAGTGGTGCAGAAGAAAGGGAGGGGGGTTGCAGGTGTTTGAGAGAACCACTGAATATGCTGGCGGTGCTCAGAGGCCCTTTCTGGATGGTTCTGGAACCTTCCTTTTAGAAAGTTTCCTTGTTTCCAGAGGACTGAGTTCACAGATGGGTGCTTTATAGATTATGGCGGTTGAACTGATTTCTCCGTAAGAGGACTTCTGTTCTTTTCTTTGACTCTTTGATTGTATCATATGTTTAGCATCAAATTGACGTCCTACCTGTTAATAATTGTTGTTCACTGAATAGAAGCCATGAAAAGCATCATTCGTGGGTCGAAACGCCTCGTTTAGGAGTCGTGACTGGTGTGCAGTGAGCGAGGGGGACTTTGACCCGTGCGCCATCTACTTGGGGCCTTAAAAATACCATAAGGACATGGTCACTGCTCGATTTCTGGGGAACAAACTGCTGGTAAACCAGCCCATGTGGATACAGGAGGCCGAGTGCTGGGTGGGACTCACGTCATCCCGAGACAACCCGGGCACTCAATGCATCACCCTAACTGTGGTGGGCGTGCGGCCCCCTGACACCACCTGCAGAAACAGTGTGGACAGTGTGGAGACCCCAACAGTTGTGGACAGATGCACCAAGTTCCTGCGAGCTCTTCTGGGAGGGAAACCTCGGAGGGCCCAGGGGCAGCGGGCGGGCAGGGCCTGCCGCCGTGCTCTCTGTCCGCAGGGCGCCCAGCTGTCCAGGAGGCACGTGCGGGAGCAGCCGTAGCCCACCCTTGTTTTGGCCATGGTTTCAGGAATATTTAATAAAGGAGTCAGAGACCTCCAGTGGGTCCTGGACAGACTCTGGGATGTTACAGTTTCTCGTGAAAGGGCATTTGTCAATGTGACTACACTTTTGATAAACAGCCAGCTTGACACCCCTGAGCGTGCTTCTCAGCCCATGCTCCGTGTTCTCACAACGCTCTTGACTTCCTGGGCGACAACCTCTGTCGTACCATTTTGCCTCGGAAAGAGACCCCCGCCCCAGACAAGTCAGGCACGGAGACCCCAGCACACCCTGCTTTCAGGGTGCGAGCTGGTGAAAGAACCCAAGTGCCTCCCCCTGCGAGACCCGGGCTTTGTCACACATGAAGGCGCTCTGCTCACTGCAGGAAGGTCAAGGATGGTGCTTCCAGAACGTTCTAAATCCACCATCTGCTGCTCGTTCCCGTGGCTGAGACGCGTTTCCTGTGTTCCCAGGACCTGGCGCCAGCCCAAGTCACATGTGGGGACGTGATGGCCGAGCGCCCCTCCACCCTCCCCTCAGCCGGGACACTGCAGTGGGGCCGGCCAGACCGAGGCTGAGGACAGCCAGCCCCCAGCCCAGGTGAGACGAGCGCATGGCCGCTCGGCCCAGTCACCGGGCACAGTGCCCTGACCACGTGCTCAGCGTGTCCAGCGTGTCCCGAGCTCTGCGGAAGCAGCTGCACGGAGCTCTTTCTGCCCTCCCCTCGGCCCAGCGGGCAGAGAGCAGAGCCCTTCCAGGCTGACCAAAGGCTTAGCTTTTGCAGAAAGTCGTTTCATGCTCACAGCGGCGTGTTACTGAAGTTTATAGTTAAATGAAAATGCTCCTCTGATGAATCCGCCCGCAATGGAAAGAAGTCTGAACCATGTGGCAGCAGGCAGGACACGCCAGCTCCTGAAGCTGAGCGGCCAGCCGTGCTGCGTCCACGTGTGTCACTACCCCCGCCGATGACCCTGCTGACTCAGGGACCTCAGACAGGTCCTTCCTGTCCCTGAACACACAGTGGCTTATGTAAGGGGGTCTGTTAGATCCATTTGTCTCCCTGAGAAAAAGGGAACCTTCACGAAGAGCTTCACCACGTCACTTGGAGTTAATTGAATGCCGTCCCTGTGCCGTCCTTTCTAAGGGACGGTTTTGTGGGAGGCCTTGTGTTCCGTTAATGTGCGTTTTTCTTCCAGCGTCTGATGTGGAGAATTAATTGCAGGGTTCCTTTCCAGACACGTGACAGGTCGTCTTTGTGGTGACTAGACAGGTACCTGGTGAGTAAGAGGTGACAACATGCTTCTGCTCTCACAGTCGTCTTGATTTCACTCCTTCCTGATGGCTCGTAACTCGTCTGTCTCTCGTTCTAGATCAATGCCTCTCGAGACCTGGAGACCTGGGCTGAGCGGCGAGGCTCCCGGGGTTTTGAGGGGCTGTGGCCTGTGCAGGACACTGGGCCTCCTTCCCACACGCCATGCGGCCGGCGCTCGTCCCACAGGCCCGGGGGACATGCCCAGGCTTCTTGGGTTTTTGCAGCTTGGCCCTGAAGTCACGAAGGCCCCATGAGGAAAACACCCATGGACACCGACGCCTCCACTGCGAACAATGGTTTTTGGGTGGGAAAGCCTTGTCCAGGCGCCTTTGTGCTGGAGCAGACGTCGCATGTGCTCCCGCGGCGGCCAGGCCTGGCGTTCAGGTCCAGGTGGCCACCGGCTGATGGCAAAGCCACGTTAGGAGCTGGGCCTAGGCATCCATTTGTGCCTTTAAAGTGGTCATCCTTCGAATCCCCACTGGCAGCCAGGTGAAGCCCTCTGGGTGCCCATGTGGGCAGGTGCGCCTCCAGGCGGCGGGCCATCACATCGCATTGTGGACGTGTGGGGTGGGGTGGGGGGAGTGACAGGGAGACGCGCCACAGTCCCCTGGGACAGAAACAGGTGTCCTGACCCATTACTTTCTCCAAAGTCCCAAGGACAAGCCCAGCCCCACGGCCCGGTGTGCTCGCCGCTCTCTCTCCAGCTGTGAAGGAGACGACCAGAGCTGCTGCTTTTTAAACAGAGTGCTTTGCTTGCTGTTGTCCCCTTGTTGCATGTTGGGTCCCACGCCTGCTCACTTGCGCAGAGCTAGTGGCTGTGGACATGAGGGCACTGGGCTGGGGCAGAGGCTCGCCGCCCTTCAAGGAGCAGGTGGGTTAGGAGGAGGCAGGTGGCACCTGCCAGGCTATGGAGGAACGAGAGTCGCGCCGGCCGGCAGGGCGCAAGGGCTTCTGGGAGAGCTGTGCCTCCCGTCAGTCTGACAGGCGCCCCCAGCCCTGTGCACGCCCGTCCGTGATTGGACGCCATCTACATGGGGGCTCGGGTTTCAGAGGCTTAGGGTGTTGCTGCTAAGGCAACCTGACTCCAGTGGAGTCTCCAGGAGTTAAAAGGTGGGTCAGTTGGTGCACACCATCCTTTCCAGAGGTCAGGTTTATGTAAGTGGTCATTCGCGTTTGAATATCACTTCTAGAGACTTCCTTTTCTTTTTAATTTTTATTGGGGAATATTGGGGAACAGTGTGTTTCTCCAGGGCCCATCAGCTCCAAGTCGTTGTCCTTCAATCTAGTTGTGGAGGGTGCAGCTCAGCTCCAAGTCCAGTCGCTGTTTTTAATCTTAGTTGCAGGGGGCACAGCCCACCATCCCATGCGGGAATTGAACCGGCGACCTTGTTGTTCAGAGCCCGTGCTCTAACCACTGAACCGTCCAGGTGCCCGAGACTTCCTTTTCTTTTTAGTTGGTCATGATGGTTCTCGAGCTGTTAGGTTGCTGGGGGAGGACGTCTAACCCTGCGGTTACTCCGACTGTGGCCTCTGTGTTAACGGCCTGCGCCTGCTTTTCTTGTTCGTTTGGGTGACTCATTCCACGGCGGATGGAGCATGGACCAGGGCCCACACGGAGACCTGCATTGTGCAGGGTCTCTCTGGGCAGTTGGGCTGAAAGGCCTTGGTTAAATTTTAAAACAATTTAAAATCTTCAGACTGGTTCCCTAGTACCTAAAAGAAATAGGTTTGCAGTAGCTGGTAAAATAATGAGGGATGTAGGAAACATTTTTAGAATAGATAATGGTTTGATTTTGTTCTTATCACTAATATTATTTCCCATAAAACTGCACGGTCATCCAACGTACGGAACATTCAGCGGTTCATTCAGGTACTCCGTCTCGTATACTGTTGAATTTCTCACTGAGATACTGTGGCTCGGGTTGATTTCAAAGAGTTCTTAAACTTATCATTATGTAACATTAATCTTTCCTGAACGTACAGACTTTCAATAATGAAGGGTTGGTTCTTCATTTAGGTCAACTCATTTCCACAGAACTTGTTCTGTGTTTACATTTGTTTTGGGCTTCTCAGGATATTGATGGTGAGTGTGTGTGTGTGTGAGAGTGTGAGTGTGTCCTCGTCCTCGTTTCCATCTCAGCCGGCAGCACACTTGCTCTATTGGGTGATAACAGAACGGGCTGCAGAGGGCGGCGGAACAGGGGAGTCACACTGCTGCTTGACGGACAGGGCGGTCAGGGCAGACGGCTGGCCTCCTCCGGAGCTGTGGCCCGAGTGACAGTCGTTCCCTGCAGCTCAGCTTCTGTGTGCGTCCCGCACCACACGTGTCCATCCCCCTCTCCTGTCTTGGCCAGTTTTACAAAGGAGCATCCTGGCGGGACCCACCGGTCAGGAGGGCCCAGCCCAGCCTGGCCCGGGTGCTGGGGCCGCTTCCTCACAGCTTCCTTTGGGAAGGGTGGGCTCCTCCCCAGTGAAGAAGCTGCTGAACTGCTCGGGCTTTCCTTCCTGGCCAGTAGGCCGAGTTTACAGAGAGCAGTTATGGTGACAGCAGTACCATCGTCTGTGTCCCATCTACTGGAGTGTGGTCTCGGTGGGCGCCCCACCCCGCTCTGTGGCAGGGCCAGCGGTGAGGGCTGCGCGCCGTGTCCAGCGGGGACAGACGGCAGGGAGGGCACTTCTCAGAGCTGGTCATCAGGAGGCGATCAGATCCATTGCAGGGACCTCCGTGCAGCGTTACTCACCAGGGTGAGAAGAAAGGGAAGCACCTCCGCTTACTAAGCTCAGAGCCTCAGCCGTTCAGACACGTGCAGGTTGACGTCATAACGTGGAAAGGTGGTCACAGCGTATCAAGTGGCACGCGTTCTATGTAACTGTATGTCATTGTTCCACTTTATAAAAGTTACATGTTTATGCGTAGAGAGGCAGTTGTAAGTCAGGTATTTCTAACCGCAGTCACTGTGTTGTGGAACACACATGACTCCTCAGCCTCCTATGTGCTTTCACGTCCCTTCCACGGCCTCCACCACACGCACGCATGCACACTGAAGGCCCTGAAGGTAAGAAAATGCTTTCCTTCCTAGCACAGGACTTAGAAATCTGGCAGAGACCTGGAGAGCCTGCTTCTCAGGCCTGGTGGGCACTCGGAGGCCCTTTTCTGGGATCAGAAACCAGATGAGTGCTGGCGGGTGCGAGCTGTGCTGCTGGCCACACAGCCCGGTCTTGGGCCGCGATGGCCTCATGTCTGGCCGTTCGTGGACACGGTCATCCTAGCAGCTGTGTCCCTGGCGTGCGCTGCCTGTCGTGGGTGTAGGAGACCCCAGAGCAGAGTGCTCTCGGGGACGTGAGTGGTTGGGGCCCCTGGCAGGACTTGCAGACACATGCTCTGGAAAATGTGGACGTTTGCGTTGTGTGATTATTTAGATACCGTGTAAGGGTTCTTGGGAGAAAATTTAGGGCTTGTTTAAGAAGCAAAACAGAGTGTTCCGCTCAGGTTTTCCCCATGTTTAAGCAGGCGTGTTTCAGGAGCGGGCTGCAGAGTGACCCACGCGCAGACCCCGGGCACGAGCAGGGGCCCGTGCGCTTGGGGTCACTACCCAGCACCATCCCGTTGGTGCCATGTCACGGCGATGTGGCCGCGGCTGGGGTCTGAGCAGCAGATGGCTGGGGGCCATGGAGGCATGCTTCACAGAGATGGTGGTGAGGGGCCCCTGCCTCTGCCTCTGTGTGATGTGGGGGCCTGAGGGGACCATCGGGTCACTCTTGCAGCTGGCTGGCCCAGTTGCCCCAGGGAAGGGCCCAGAGCTTTGGGTCCCCGCAGCCCTCTGCCCTCCCCGCTCTCCTGGGCTATGATTTGCAGTGTTTGTCCTCATGTCTGCCTCCCTCTCGGTGCCTCCAGGGGTGGTCGCGACTGTGGCCAGGGCCTGCCACACGTAGACGTTTGGTAGGGATCTGAGCGTGTGCTGGGAGGCCACCCTGACCTGACCAGCTGCCACTCCTGCTGGTGTTCGTTCCACGAGCCGCCTTCAGCCGAGTCTGCTGCTCTTGACCCTGTTCTGTCCTCTGGGGGCAGATCTGGCTGAGTGCTCTCTGCTCCTGCGGGTTGTGGGTGGCATGACGGCCCGGGGAGCTGCATCCAGACCGGGGCACAGATGTCTGCCACCAGGCTCCTTGCACAGGAGGAAATGCGGCTGCACGACTTGCTCTCGGCTGTCTCAGTGAAACCCAGGAGGTCTTTGGGTTTCAGGGGTGCTAGGAGGACGCCCTTCAGGCTCGAGAGGGATTGACTGTCAACTGTAATTGAAAAATTTAATAAGGGGGTGGGAAGTTCAAGGGAACTAAGAGGTTCAAATTTCCAGGTATAAAACAAATAAGTTATGGGGATGCAATGTAAGCATAAGAAGTACAGTCGATGGTATTGCGCCAGCTGGTACGGGCGAGGTAGTTGCTGCACTTATCAGGGTGGTCACTTCTGTAGGTTTATAAAGGTCGAGTAACTGTGATGTACACCTGAAACTCATACAATATCATATGTTAGCTAGATTTTCATAAAATCTATTTAACAAATGAAAAAAAAAAAAGAGCGGTTGACCATGGTATCTGCACTGCCACTTGGGGTGAGCTGCCCCCGTATGGCCACCACCTGGGCCCCCCAACCCCCAACGCCACAAAGAGACCACCTGAAGTTGGAACGAGGTGCCTGTGAGGCCATAGCGTTGTCCTGCTGTGGAATGTGGCCTCAGCCACAAGACCGAGCTGGCAGCAGGGTGACCCTCCGAGCCCATGGCGTGGTTTCTTGAAAAGGCGGGGAGGTAGAAGGGGGACAAGCCTCTTTCAAGGCAGAGGCCGCTCTCTGCTTTCACTGCGCGTTTCAGGCGGCCTTGGCCTGTCGCTCACTGGGCTGTGACCACCAGCGGCACCTCCCTCTGCCTTCACAGAGCAGCGCCGCTGGCCTGCAGATCTGGGGGCCCAGCCATGGCTGCCTTCGGCCTCACCGGTGCTGACACTCTTTCTGTTATGATCCCATGTGTGTTTCTGATGCTGACGTGTAAGAAATTGGCTGTGTCTGAGAAGTGGATGCAGTCGCCTGTGACCTTTCTTTGTCCCAGGCCACCCAGTACCTCTGCCACCTCAGGAGGAAAGCCCTGTGCCCTTGGGCCGGTGGGGACAGTGGGAGCAGGGGCCCTCCGGCCGGTGGGGACAGTGGAGCAGGGGCTCTCTGGCCGGTGGGGACGGTGGGAGCAGGGGCCCTCGGGCCAGTGGGGACAGTGGGGACGGTGGAGCAGGGGCCCTCGGCCAGCGGCCTTGTGGTGACTCGCTTGCTGCCTTTCAGTGAACGAGTTCACGGTGATCAGGAAGAAGTTCAAGTGCCCGTACTGCAGCTTCTCGGCCATGCACCAGTGCATCCTGAAGCGGCACATGCGCTCCCACACGGGTGAGCGGCCCTACCCCTGCGACATCTGTGGGAAGAAGTTCACACGACGCGAGCACATGAAGCGGCACACGCTGGTGAGTGGTGTGGGGCACAGCAGGGGACGCCAGGGCCCGTCCTGGGCTCCGCCCTGCGCCCCGCTGGTGTGCAGCCGGTGGTGCAGAGTGCCACAGAAAGCCCTGAAGTGAGGTCCACCCCAACCCCCATGGACCCCAGCGGGCTGTGACCCCAGGCCTGGGTGCAGAGTCACCACCCCCCGGTTGCCTTTGGGGCCCCTCTGCTCCAGCCTGACCTCAGCGATGCTTCCTCTTCTCAGGACCTCTGTCCTTGGCCCCCCAAGGCACCCCATGTGGTCACTTCCTCTGTGCCCCTGCCCTGAAGTCAGGAGCCCAGTCCCACACCTCCTTGCCCTTGAAAGGTGTTGATTACCAATTTCTCGTGGGCGCTGGCGGGAAGTTGTCAGGTAGCAGGGGCTGAATGGTGGATGTGCTTGGCCAGGAAATGATAGAAAAGGTCGTCCTTGAAATGGAGGCAGATTCCAAAGAAACGACAGGGTAAGGGACCTCTGTGTGGGTGAGATAAACCAAGGAGTCCGGGTGGCTTGCGCTGGGGGCCAGACCAGGAGGCTGCCCGCGGTGACTGAGCCCCCCTTGCGTGTGCACTGGAGGTGGGGTGCAGGGCTGCAGGTGGGCCAGCTCGGGCTTGGAGCTGTTTGAGGGGAGGTGGTGGCTGCAGCCCTGGGCTCACGTGGGGCTGGGGAGAGGCCATTGGGGTGATGTTGTCAGTTTGCAATCTTAGGGGTGTCCAGAGTCATCTGTGGGTGCACAGGCGTGGCTGGACACATGTAGCAGGCTGGCCTGCTGACCATCAGCAGCAGACCCACCAGGCGGTGTGGGAGCGAGGCCAGTCAGGCCAGTCTGGAGGGGCCATGTCATACCGGCAAGCATGAAACAGGCTTCCATGGCACAAGAGTGGTGGACTTGGGGGCTGGGCCACGGCAAGCGCCTCAGGCCTGGCCCCTGGCAGGGTGACCACTTGAGTGAACAGGGTCCTTGCCATGTGTGTCCGTCAGCGTGTGAGCAGAGCCCACCACCTGGAGAGGCTCTGGCTGCATCGGGGTCCCGTCAGACTTGGCTCTCGTTGTCTCCTCCCTACCGGGCAGCCTCACCTAGCCCAGCTCAGCAGGGCACTTACTTGTGGGTGAGGAGGACACCTGGGGGAGATCCCTTGAGGTCAGTTCAAAAAGCTGGCGTGGGGGGGAGACAGCCCTGGGAGTGGGGGCCCCAGTTCCCCCAGGTGGGGTCCAGCAGAGGAGGAGAGCGACAGCCCTGGACCTGGAGGGCACAGCTGCTGGGCCGCTGGACATGGTGACTTCCCAAGTCCCTTTTGTCCAGCTCTGCTGCTTCTGCTTAATCCACAAGGAGCTGCAGAGGCCCCATTAGGAGTGCTTTAGAGAGAGGGGTCCTGTCCAAAGAGAACTGCCTCTGTGAGTCACACTAACAAGTGCTGCGAAGTCATGGTTTCAGGGGTTGCTACATCTTTTCTTTAGCAAAACCACATTCATACTTCAGTAAACACCGTCCTGCTCCAGGCTCAGGTTCGCCTTGCCGCTCAGCTTTTGTCCTGGGTTTGTGGGTGGGCTTCCGGAGGGTCAGCGTCCCTGGAAGTGTGCTTGAAATGTGATGGCTTGTTTTTCTCTGTGGAGGTGTCTCCAGCATCCCCTTTAACTTCTCCAGGGCCCCTGACCCCGAGGAGGTACCTGAGCCCCCACTTCTAGCAGATGCAGGGGCGGCTTCCACTGCAGCAGTGGAACCATGGGTTGCCATGGCGCCCGCATCCCTACCTCTCCCTTCCAGTAGTTCATTCAGACAAGTACCCGGCCATCTGGTCCTTATCTCTCGCGGTGTCCCTGGGGCTGGCACTGCCCCCGGCCCCACCCTGCCCGCCAAACAGTATCCCTGTGGCTGTGGCTTTCGCTTTTGTTCTTTTGTTGGGGGAGGGTCACAGAAGCCCTGGATTTAAAATATATGAAAGAAACAGAGAACACCCAAGAGAGTCCTGGGGACCATGTGGTTTGACGCTCCATTTCTAGAATCGGCAGGCTCTGAGGGTCCCGCCCACCCTTCCCCGGGGGCTCCCCCCAGGCCGTCCCCCGACCCCATGTCTGCTGTGCTGGGTGGCCCCACTCGGTAGCCTAGGAGGTCGTTCGTTACAGGGTCTTGGGCCAGGTGTGACGGGATGACGTGGGGGGCACCACCGAGTCAGGAAGTCCAGGGCCGTGACCCACCAGTCCGGCGTGTTCACAGCACAACCAGGGCAGCTCAGCGGCCCCTTTCCAGCCTGAACCTTGGTCACGACCCCGTCCCCCTCACTGGCTGCCCTGTCCCCACAGGTCCACAGCAAGGACAAGAAGTACGTGTGCAAACTGTGCAGCCGCGTGTTCATGTCAGCCGCCAGCGTGGGCATCAAGCACGGCTCCCGGCGCCATGGCGTGTGTGCCGACTGTGCCGGCCATGGCATGGCCGGGCCGCTGGACACCGCTGGGGCCGACGGCTCCCCCGAGCTCTTCGCTGGCGATGGGCCCTACCTAGAGGACCCTGACGACCCGCGAGGGGAGGGTGAGGAGGAGCTGGGCGAGGACGAGGATGACGTGGGCCTGGCCCACGAGGATGCACTGCTGGGGGACGAGAAGGACGACGAGGACTCGCCCCAGGGGCCCCGCAGCCCCTCTGGGGGGCCTGACAAGGACTTCACCTGGGTCTCCTAGGCCCCCTGGCTGGGGCTGCGCTGGGACAGTGCCTCTCCTCCACCTGTGCGTGCTTAGGGGCTGCACTCGCCTGGCGGGGCCATGTGACCCCTCGCGGCCCCTCCTCCAGGTCTCCTTTGTTCCGCTCCTGCCCCCAAGACACACACAGAAACCAGCCTTGTGGTCTCAGAAGCAGGTGTGGCCCAGCACATGGGGGGCTCTGGGACGGAACATGAGGTTGGTGAGGTGCAGGGTGGGCTTGCGTGAAGGGAGAGCGTGTTCCCACTGTCTGGGAACAGCAGGCGTGTGTGAGCTGAGCAGCAAGGAGGCCCATGGGGCCGACTTGGCCTCGGGACGCCTGCTGGCCCAGTGGCCAGATCAGGGTCGGCGCTGCTCGGGTCCAAGAGATGGGGGGAGTTCTTCGTACTCCCGTGCTGTGCAGGGCTCCAGCCCACCCTGTCCCCCCACGCCCCTCGCAGCAGCCTGCTCACTGCCCGGAGCCGTCTGTCCTCATGGCTCTGCCGCCCGCTCGCAGAACCCAGGTCCTATCCAGCGAGGCCCTGGGCTTTGGTGCTCCACACAAAACCGCTGCAGAAGCCCCGCCAGGCCGAGGGCTCCCAGGTGCTATCTTCTGGTGGAGGCAGCAGCTGGAGACCTTGCTCCCCACTGCAGGCCCCCTCGGGTTCCCTTCAGGGGACCCCACTCTTAGTTCTGTGTGCACTTCCTTGGAGAGCCTGGGCTGGCCCTGTGCCTGGGCTCTGCCCAGCCTGTTGCCCAGGCCACGCCTGCTGTCCCTCCCCACCCTGCACGCTTCCTTTGTTGCTGCTGGCACTGGAGGCCGTGCTCCTGATTGCGGGTCTTGCTCAGCCTCTGAGTGGGGAAGCGAACTTTCTAAGGAGTCATGCAGAGGCAGTTACGTGGAATTGTTGGGTTTGGCATTATTTTCCTCACTTGACAAAACACAGAGTTGTCTTTCCTTTGGCTTGTTGTCAAGTCCCCTTGCTGTCGGTCACACACGCTCATGACCTGTCCTCTCTTTTCCCCTGTGGAGAGCAAAGGCCCACCTCGTGCACTGCCGGCCGCAGGACAGACGCCTGTCTGTCTTCCCTTTTCAGGCTGTGTCCGATACCCCCTCGTTGCTGAGACCGTCCACCCTCCCAGCCACCTGGCTCCCACAAACCTGCAGCTCATCCCACTGGAGGACTCACGGTGCCTGGCTGGAGACAGTGTTTTTATTTTCTTCCATAGACTCTAAACCAAATGGCTTTCACACGTTTGCTATTGTGTCCCATCTATTCCTTCTAGGTGGAAAACTCCACAAAACCTTGACGCAGGTTCCAGTGGTGGCGTGGGGCACTAGCCATCTGGGCTGCTGCTGGGTGGCGGGGGGCCCAGGCTGGCCCGTGCCACTGCACACACATGGTGCTGCCCTGGAAGTCCTGCCCCAGGGGACCGGGCTCAGCTCTTGTCTTATTTATTTCTCAGTAAAATCAGCCGCTGTTTCTATGAGTTCCAAGAGAGTGTTCCCATTGGAGCTGTCACCTGGCTTGCCTGCCCCCCTTCCCTCCGCTGGGGACTCTCTGAGTTCCTGACACTGGTGTCCTTAAAAGAAAGGGCCAAGGTTTTCCCAAACGTGCTGGGGGCAGGAGCCGGGCAGGCGCTGAGCCCTCCACACTGCCAGCTCTTCCTGCCCTGTGGGCCAGGCCCACGCAGGAGCTGGACGTGCTCCCCTTTCCGCCTTTCACCAGGGAGGCCTGGCTGAGCGTCCCCCCCCCCCCCCCCGCTCCCGGGCTCTCAGAACTCTGTACCTCCCCCACTTTCTAACCCCTTTTCTAAACAGACCTACTTTCTTGTAAAATGGAACCAGACCTTTGTTATCAACAGGTGTCTCTGGGCTTTGCACCCATCCCACCTCTCAGGCCGTCCTGCCCACGCCTGGGCCGCCTCTGCCTCTGCACTCAGGACGTCTTGCTCTTTCTGACCTGCTCACTCCTCGCTCTGGACAGCCCTTGCTCACCTTTCTGGGGGTTCACTGTCAGTGCCACAGGGGTGTTTTCTTCCTTAAAACCAATACTGTACTGGAAGACTGAGGGCCCCCCGAGTTGCCCTGGTGTTCGCTGGGTGGCAGGTTCACATTCCCGTGTGGTGTCCCCTCTCCGGAGGCATGGAGGGAAAGGTGCGTCATGAAGGGTTTTTTTATGTGACTGATCTTTTTTTTTTCAAATCAATGTTTAAACTAATAAATATTTTTTTACGAAGAGGAAGTGTGTAGCTTACATTTCACATTTTGTACTTTTTCATTTGTGTCCGTCTGTATCTTGGTGTTTGCAACACCAAAGTGGGAAACAGTCCTGCGGGTGGTGAATTCTTGGGGTGGGGTTGGGGCCGGGACCCGGACAACTTCTGCACCAAACTCGGATCCCAACCAGGTTGTACATTTGGACCCTGGGTTTTGGGAGTCACAACACTGCCAGGACTCAATAGGGACCTTGGGACCTTGATTCAAAAGACACAGCTACTGCTTCCAACTTTGCACATCTTCCTTTATATAAAAGAAAACTCTGAGAAAATGCAAAAACTGGAATTTTTTGCAATATTATGAAAGATAATCTTATTTTCGCTCATTCTGTGACATGTGCAACTCTTAAAAAGCCATAATGGTTGTTTTTTTATTTTTAGACCCTATGTTGTGTTTCGTATGCAGCCCTTTTAGAAATACTTGTAGTGAGGGTGCTGTGTGTGTGCTTTTCTTAAATATTTATTTTTTCAACATGCTTTCAACCTGTCAAAAAGACAAAGGGCAGTGCTTGAAGAGTGTTGATTTTTTTCTGGGGATAATCTATATTATATTGACTTTATATTAATTATTATAAACCTGTGTTTGTATTGGAGATGTGTTTCTTATCGGGGGGGAGGTTTCGTAATGGGTCGGTGGATGTCAGGGCTGTCGCCTGCTTCTCTGTAGCTACAGGACAGGTAAACAACCTTCTCTAGTGGTCTTGCAATGTCTTTCTTGTCTGCCTGGGCTCCGGGCCTGCCTGCGGGTTTCCTTTCTGTGACGGGATTAGCTTAGACATTCTTGCAAAGCGATCACTTTCAATAAATTGGGAAGTTGCTGCTTAAGCAGACGCCTCGTGTGTTTCAGTGTCCTGTCCTCCAGCCTCACTCTGGGCGGACGTGGCCAGAGTGACCCCCAGCACTCTGCAGCCTGTTGCCGGCCTTCCAGGCCCGCCCAGCCCACCACCCCTGCATGTGGCAGAGTCCCAGTTCCACGTCCTTCCCCCCAGGAGGCAGGCACAACTTCTGGAAAAATCCCAAACCTTTAATTTTTCTCCTCGCCTGGCAAGATACCTGAGCTTTGCAAACATGGTACGAATGTCAGCCCTGGGCCCTTGAACCATCAGGTCACCTGCGGGCTGGGAGGCCCCTCCTCGAAACCCCTCAAAGTGCACCCAGGACTGGCTCCCATGTGACCTCAATCCTGGGTCCATCCGCCGCACCCTTGACAAGTCCATGGACAGGCAGGGAGGGCAGTTACCCCGGGGGACCCTGGGGCTTTAGTGCAAAAGGCTGGTTTCTTCAAAGGCACTTTGAGTGGCGGGCCTCTCCTCCACCCCTGGGGGTCCCCATTAAAAAGTAGACCCTGCAGCTAGGAGAGACCCCAGGCAGGGGCTGGGGGTGGAGCTTGGTGTCCTCTAACTCCCAAGGGAGAATGCGAGGCGAGGCGGCTCAGTCCAGGAAACGCCTGCAGGCCTTTTTCCAGCGGCAGGCAGCGCACCACAGGTCCCGGCGCTCCGTGCCATACACCTTCCGGCACTTCTTGGCGTCACCTCGGGGTTTCCTGGGGGAGTACACAGGGGCATGGGGCGCTGTTGCGCCGGGACCTCCCCCGCCTGGCGCCTGCCCGGGCCCCTCAAAACACACGCACACGCACCTCAGGCTGGCACCAAGCTTGGAGGGCAGGGCGGGCACGCAGGCCCTGCCTGTGGTGCGCTGTGACTCCAGCTGGGTGGGTGCCAGGCAGCCCTGAGAGGAGATGACGCGGTGGTCTCGCTCCCTTCCAGAGCGCCCCGCGACCCGGCCCCAGTGGCTGCCCGTGACCTCACCCACCTGGTAGGCGTGGTCACTGCGGCACACCTGGGCTGTTGCCACAGAGCTCAGCCCCGGGGGTGGGGATAGGGCCAGTGGGTGCAGCAAGCCAGGCAGGGCCCGGGACTCCGGCAGCTCCACGTGGGGGCATGCGGGCAACATGGAGGCTGCAGGGGACATCGGCGTTAGGCTGGAAAGCCCGTTGGTCAGCGCATCCAGACCAATATCCAGCTCCGTGTAATAGAAGTCCTCTTCGCCATCACCATCGCTCTGCTCTGGCTCCGCCTGCCGCCTGACGGGGACACAGCAGGTGGGAGCTGAAGCAGTGGCCCACTGGCCTGCCCCACCCCCACCTGCCGGCCACCGCACCCCAGGTGCACCAGGCGGATGTGTCTCTGCATCGTGGACGCGGAGCTCAGCACCTTCCCACAGCGCTTCCACAGACACTGGAACAGGACCTGCACCGAGCTCTGGGTGACAAGGGCCAGGGTCAGGGTCAGGTTTGGCCGCCCACCCACGTGTGCCCCAGCCCAGTGCTGCCCCCAGGGCTCACCTTCCTTTTCCTAGGGGCAGGATCCCCAAACAGGAAGTGGGCTGCCTCAGGGGGCAGTGGGGGCGACGGGGTGGCTGGGGAGGTCTGCTCACTGGCCAGGTCCCAGCCCCAGTCCCCACTGGGGCTGCTGCTGTAACTGCCTCGTGGCCTCACCAGGCTCTTCTGCCAGGGCTGTAAGCCAGGCTCTGCGGGGACATGCCAGGCCAGTGTCAGGACATCCTTGGCTCAGGCTGCTGTGCAGAAGCTGCAGCCATCAGTCCCTTGAACTCTGAGCCTCACCTGCTTACCTGTTCACAGGTGAGTTTGGTGGGCAAAACCCTCTTGGAGGAGGTGGTAGCCAGGAGCTGGCCACAGCAGCTTGAGTACTAACCTCCCTACCACAGGAAGGATAAATGGGGAAGGCCTGTGTGGGGCAGTAACTGGCCAGCCAGGTGTATATGGACAGGTCATGGAGGCTTGTGGCCTGGGGCACTGGGGCTTTGGCCTCAGGGAGGGGATCCTGATGTCGTGTTTACAATGTGATGCTGTTCCCCGGCCCCAGGTTCCGGAGGAACAGTGGCCCTGGGCCCTGCCTCCACCCCTGCGCCATGCCATATCTCTAAGTCTCACCTGTGCTGAAAGCTGCAGCTGGAGCCCCAAGCAGGAGGGGGCTGGTAGACAGGCTTGTGAGGGCTGAGGCTGCCATGACCTCATCCAGCCAGGCTTTTCCTTGGGGGGCTCTGGAGGAGAAGGGGGTGGGGGTGGCGGGTGGGGCCCAGTAAGTACTCCAGACCCCTCCCCTGGCTAGGCACACACGTGCAGGCCTGGGCACGTGTGTGCACAGCAGGTTCCCTGCTGCAGGCGCTGGGCAGGAGGCCCAGCTCCACCCCCAGCTCGGGTTGCAGGGCCCCAGATCTCCAGGAACCCCCAGGAGCAGGGCCTGGGCCGGGGTCTCCCTGAAGCCTGAGTTATCTGCATCCAGGGCTTTGTTCCAGGTGTCTCCAGACCCTGGTGCTGGACGGGGGTCTGAGGCCCCACTGGTGGGGCCAGGGCACGAGAAGCCCAACCCTCCCCTAATCACACATTAACCAGGGCTGTGAGACAGCAGCTGTGGGCCTAGGGCCAGGCGGGGGGGTGGGGGCAGGAGCAGCTAGCAGTCAGCAGCAGCCAGGGGAACGCCTCTAAGCAGAAGTGGGTCTCCAGGCCCCAGCCTGCCGGCCAGAGCCCACTCCTGCCTGTACAGCCAGTCCAGGCTGTTGGGCACCCAAGAGGGTTTCACTGCAGGGCTGGAGAGATGACTCAGAAGCTTGGGGACTCCTGGGCAGTGGACGCCACGCCGGCGCACAGCCTCAAATACACACACAGACTGACAGCGGCCCCCTCCCAGCTCTGACCTATGGCCCCCAGGGATTGAGAGGAACAAGAGATACTAACACACTTATCGTTTCTACTCAACTCTTCCACAGCTGGAGAGCTGGGGGTGTGGCCAGAAACCCAGTTGGGGACCCTGACCTGCCCCGAAACAACAAGCCCCCACCACCACCACCATTGGGGGGTGTCCAGAAGACGTGCCTGCGTCCCATCCACCACCCCTGCACACAAGAGAGCACGTGTGCGCACGCCCATCTCGGCCAGGCGTGCTGGCTCACCTGTGCGCTGGCACCTGGCTGTGCGTCGACGGTGTCTGGGCTCCTGCCGCCGCCCCCGCCCACGTCCCCGGGTCCCGCGGCTCTGGTTCCTGCGGGGTCGCGAACTCCAAGTCCGCAAAGCCGCCGCTAACGGCAGGGCCCTGCGGACCGGGTGTGCTCAGCGGAGGCAGCGGACCGGGGCCCCCAGTCCCCACCCCAGATCCGCTGGGAACCCCCACAAACCGGCTGCAGCCGGCGCGCCCCTCCCCGGCTCCGTGCCCGAGCGGGCGCGGCGGGAAGCGCCCCCGGCAGCAAGTGCCCCCAGCGGCCCGGCCCAGCCCCGCGGACCCACGGACACGCACGGGCCGCCGTCCCGCCCCCAGGAGCCCAAAGTTTGTGCAGCCCCGACGCCATCTTTGCAGCGAGCGCACTCTGGCGGCCCGCCCCCGGCGCCCGGTACCTGCGGCGGCGCGGGCACCGACACGAGCGCGGCCGCGGGGTCCCGGCCGGTAGCCCGGGGCGGGGGGCGCCTGCAGCCTGGACCGGGCGCCGGGGGGCACTCGGCCTGCATGGCCCGCGGGTCGGGAGCCGAGGCTGCAGCGGCGAGGGCGGACGCTCGGGACGCAGCCCCGGGCTGGGCTGGCGGGGCCGCCGACCCCCGCCCTGGATCGACAGCCGGCCTCGCCGCGCTACCCCGAAGCTGTGACCTGCCCCGCCCCCTCCGCGCGGCCCCGCCCCCGGCGCGCGCCCATTGGTCTGCGCGTTGTATCAACATTCTGAGGTGGACCGTGGCCCGGGCCAGCCGCGCTCCCATTGGTCTGCGCTCCGAGGCCCCGCCCCGGGCCGGCTGCTCCCGCGCGGGCCGCGGGTAGGGGCCCAGCTCGTGGCACCCGCCCTCCGGGACGCCCCTGGCCTTTGCGAAGTTCTGGCCCGCACGCGCCGCCACCGCCGCCGGGGAGGGCCGGCTTCCTCGCGGGGTGGCCCTCGTGCGGAGCCGCCAGATCCGGGGAAGGGGCCGCGTCTCCTTGGCGGGCTTCCTGGGAGCAGGTTATTCTTTAACGCACGACTACCCACCACCCCCACCCCTTATGTAACCCAGGGGCTGGATGGTGGAGCCCTCCTTTGGCGTTCAGGGTCCAAGTCCCACCCTAGGGCGGCCACCCTGCCGGCGGCGGCACTGCCGTATAGAACCGATTGGGCCTGGGGACCACCACCCCTAGGCCTGCCCCACTCCCTGCGGTCTTTGAGTCTGACCGAGGGCCTGTGGCCTCAGGTGACAAGGCCCAGGCACCCAAGGAGGGAGAGCGCTTGCGCCCGAGGTAAGAGGGTGTCTTTACTCCTTCCAGACAACCCCACCCCTCAGGCTTTCAAGAAGAGATGGCTGTGAGGCGCGATGTGTCCATCTTCACTGAGCTGGGGATTTATTAAGACGTGGCTGGGAGAGGCCAGGCAGCTAGGGCCCTCAAGACGGGCGGCCCTGGGATCTGGGATTTGTGCTGCCAGCTGTGCGTGTGGTGGGGGCCAGGCCCCACACTGCAGGAACATCTGTACTTGGTGTTCAGGGCAGGGAGGGAATGGAGTCGCCTCCCTAGGCTGAGGGGTAGGGGGGAAGCAGGAGGCCTTCATGTCTGCTCATGCTAATAGCTACATTTGGGGGGTTCCTGGCGCTCAGGGGCCCGCATTTCCTGGATGCTCTCATACACGTTTTCCAGGAGGCCCTTGTCCACACTCAGGCCCCTGAGTGGGGGGGCCTCACAGGCCAGGTTGCTCCCCCGAGTCAGACTCACTCCCCCGTCCCTGAGGTCCTGCTGGTCTGTGGCAGGTTCTGGGTCTCTCCTTTTCTGCTTGTTGACCCTGGAGTACAGGATGTCCACCTGCAGAGAGAGAGCCAACCCAGGGAGAGGGCCGCGCCGTCCACTCTGATGCGGACATGCCCAGCTCCTCCCACCCCTCACACCCTCTGCTTTACCTGAATGGCTGGGGTCCCCTCGGCCCTCCCCTGCTCCAGGCCTTGGGGCCCCAGACCTGCTCCCTTGAGCTTCTGGATGCAAGCATACTCAGCCACCACGGACCTGGCCTCAGGCCCAGGTCTGGCACAGCTTCTGGTCAGCCGTGCTCCTGCCCACACGACAGGGCTGGCTGCCAGGCTGGCCCTGGGGATCGCAGCCAGCCCCACGTTGGAATAGGTGGCCTCATGGCTGATGGAGGGCTGGGTGGCAGAGGGAGCAGGCCCGGGCCGGGGCAGTTCCCGCTGTGAGAAGGCTGCCTGGGGCCTGGTGGTGCCTCTGGACCCCTCCAAACATTGCAGGCGCAAGAGATCCATGCTGACAGGCCGTGGAGCTGGGGGCAGGGTCAGGGCAGAGGTCACTTGGGTGGGTTAAAGGGGCACGGTGTGGCAAACCCCACCCATAGCCTGACCACTCCCAGCTCAGCTCACCCCTGCAGCCTGGAGGGCTCCGGCATAGCTCATGCAATCTGGTGTCCGATTTGCTGAGGGAGCAGAGGTGCGGTGGCCTCAGCAATGGCAGTGACTGGGGGCAAGGAAGGCTGGTTGGTCCCCTGCTGACCGCGCCCTGGCCCAGGGGACAGCCTGGCACTCACCTGCATCACGCTGCCCTGCAGCTCTGACTGCTGCCTCCGCGCCTGCTTCCTGGGGGCAAGAGGGTGGTGAGGCCAGGGAGGCAGAGATAGGGGCGGGGGCTTCAGCCTCTGGTCCAAGGAGGGCCTACCTTGAGCCCTGCCCCCTCTGGCCGCAGAGCTGAGCCAGGCTCCACGTGGAACCCAGACAAAGGATGGACATACCTGTGGCAGCCTGTGCACAGCACCCAGAGCCAAAGGACCAGGGCCAGGCACCCTAGGACCCAGAGGGTGGCTGGGGCCGAGGACATCTGTGGCCCCATCCTGTGAAGTCCTGCACCAGCCTGGGGGCAGAAGACAGGGTGCTAGGGGCTGACTGAGAGGCTGGGCACCCCCCCACCCCCCCACAGCTTCACTGCTGAGCCTCACACACTGTTGGGCGCTGTGACTCAGCACAGGAAACCCCAAGCGCAGCAGCCCCTCCCTCCTGCTGAGGCCGAGAGGACAGCCTCAGGGCCCACCTTCCCGCCTCTGGCTGGGGGCTCCTGGACAGGTTTGAGGTGTGTTCTTCCTGGTCCCCAGGAGGAAGCACCCAAGTCATTGAGGATGACCCAGATGGCCACAGAGTGTGGCCAGTGAGGAGTGGGGGCAGCTGTGACGTGGCCAAAGCCTCCCTGTGGTCACTGTGGCCCAAACCTGAGAGCTGGGGAGGCCCCTTCGGCCACACCCATGAGCCTTGGAGCCTCAGGCCAGCCTCACCTGTAGCCTTTCCTTTCCCAGACATCTGTCTCAGGTGATGCCCCCTGGCCGTTCACTAGAGCCAGGAGCCCCGAAGGGCTGGAGTCAGGGCTCTTAGCAGGGCTGTAGGGGACGGGGGTCCACCCACAATTGGCACAGCCCTTTAGTCCAGTCTGCCCAGACCCAGGGAGTGGGCTTCCCATACCCGAGGGCCCAGGCTGCTCACCTGATCACAGCCCAGGTCCCAACGCGCTGACCTGGTAGGGCCTAGTCTCCCAGAACCCAGCACTTGCCTGCCCCCAGGAGGGCACTAAGGGGCCTGGAGACCTGGCCAGGCTGGAGGCCAGAGCAGGCACTTACCAAGGCCATGGGCACAGTGGTACCTCGTCAGCCCTGTCTGGGGCAAGCCGGGCGGCTCGGCACCCCAAGGAGTGTGCCTTTCTGCAGCTCTCGGCAGAGCTCCCCACCTCACTTCCTGCCTGTGGGTCTGACTGCATCTCAACGCGCCGCAGCCCGGCAACCTCACCCACCTGCTGCGGCCCCCGCCTGGGGTCTAGACATTAGTCAGTGGGTGTGTGCTGAGAGCGGACCTCCCGCCATCACCCAACCAGGTGGGCATGCGCAGGCGAGGAGACAAACACGGCACAGGAAGGGGTGGTCTCCTGCCGCTGAGGCTCATGGGTGTGGCTGGGGGTGAACCTCGGGCTACCAGACCCACCCCCCAGGTCTTCCTGCCCATTCACAGCTCCGTGAGGGCCTGTGAGGGCCAGTCACCTCCCACCAAGCACCCCGTTTGTGGCTGTCAGGCATCCTGGGGGGACCCCAGGTTCTGCTCCCAGACTCCATCTCAGAGCCCCACCTGGGAGAGCAGGGAGAATGGGTGCTCCTGGGCTTCGGCCTCTGGCCGCGGCCTCCCCCGCGCCTCCGCGCCCCGCCCCACAGCCCCTTCTCCCCAAAGACACAGTCAGCCGGGCCTCCACTGACACCACAGCATGGTCACTTTAATGTCCTTCCCAGCAAGACTCCCTAAGA
This sequence comes from Rhinolophus ferrumequinum, assembly GCF_004115265.2. NCBI lineage: Eukaryota > Metazoa > Chordata > Mammalia > Chiroptera > Rhinolophidae > Rhinolophus > Rhinolophus ferrumequinum. The sequence goes on from NC_046306.1 coordinate 369,516, forward strand.
CACTGGCAGGTAGGCTCAGTGGGCAGGTGACGTGAGAACGTGACCCTGCAGCCCGTCTCCACTTGGCAGTGTTCACAGCCCCAGGCTGGCCAGAAGGCTGCCTGCAGTCTAGCCTGGGAGTGGCTGGCCGTCTCCTGGCGGCATCTTGTTGCTGGGCAACGGCTGGTCTTCCTGAGGGCAGCTGGGAGCCAGGCGAGCCATCCACGTGTGCAGGGCTTAGAACTCTGTCATCTTCCTGTGGGTGTCTGCCTTGCCCTGTGCCCGCTGCAGGCCCGCCTCCTGGGCCCGGAGCTGCCCCAGCTGCCGCTGGGCTCCTGCCAGCTTCTCCTGCAGCTGGGCCACTGTCACGCTGTACCTAGAGAGAGGCCTCCAGTCACACAAAGGCCCAGGCTGCTGTCCCACCAACACCCAGAGCCTCCTCAGAGGCAGCCCACCACCCTCGGTTGGGGTGAGCTCTTGCAGGTGAACTGTGGGCTGGGCACCCAGAGCAGGGCTGGAGGCATGGTCACCCTGCGCCCCGCCCTCTGCACAGTTCCGCCCCAGTACCTGCCGGTGTTGCGGGCGAGGGCCTCCTGGATGCTTCGGATGTCCCGCTGGGCCTGCTCGATCTTCTCCTCGGTCTGGAAGAGCCGCAGGCTCAGGGCCCGCTTGGCCTTCTTGCTGGCGTGGTACATCTCCTTGCCACTCCCCCTCCCTGGGAGGGCTGACCCTGCCTCCAGGGCCCCAGGGGCCTGGCCTCGCAGCTTCTCGTTCAGAAAGTCGAACACGCCCCGAGGGGGTGGGCGGCCCCCGGGCCTGCCACCTGGCCCCCGGCACTTCGGGGGCCTGTTGGGGCCAGCCTTGCTGCCCTTGGCCCCCTTCTGCAGGGTCTCCATGCACTGGTCCAGCGACTTCCCTCGAGGGAGCACAACAGCGTGGATGGGCTCCACTCGGCCCTGTCCGTGCCGGCCTAGACCTGGGGACACACGGGGCTGGCACCACTGCTGCTGGGCCCGGCGGTGCTGTGGCAGCCCCACCCCCTCCCTGCTGTGGCACAGACTCACCCTTGCCAAACTCGTAGCCCATCTTGGCAAGGAGCCTGGAGCCTATGCCCCGGGTATGCACCTCCCAGCCAGCGAAGGTGGAGCTGCAGGGCCCGTGGTCGGTGGTGCTGGCTTCCACCACTGCAAGAAACAGAGAGCAGTGGCTGGGCCCAGCTGGACTCAGAGTACCCTGGGCTCTGGCCAACATTAGCCCAAAGCCCACAGCTCTGGGACAGGGCCACGATTCCCTGCCCCTCGGCCTCTGCCCGTGGTGTCGTGTGACAGTAGGCAGAGCTGATGGCAGAGTCTGACAGTCGGCCCAGGCCACAGGAGTGCCAGCCTCTCCCCACAGGGCCCCCCACCCCCAACTCCCTTCCCATGGCGAGTGTCACGTGCTCAGCTCAGTGCCTCCCTCCATCACCTCGGACATGGACCATCCCACAGTATTGCCGCCTCCCCGCACCATCCTAACTGAACCCTCCGGAGGGCTGTACAGTGCCAGCCAGTCCCCTTTCCTGGAACGCTTTGCCCCTGGCTGACCTGACACAGCACCTCCTCTGCCAGCCAGGCACTGAAGGAGCAGCTCCTTCCTGCACTCCAGGGCCCCCACCCCATGTGGACCCACTCCCTCGGCATCTCCTGCATCTGCGCCCCTCCCCCCAGGGCCTCCCCTCAAATGTGCACCACGTGGGACTGTAATGGCTGCCCATGCACCCTTGCATCTGTAGGTCTCCCCACCTCCTGTGGGGCCCCACCAAGCGTCATGTACCAGGCACAGCTTTCTGCTCTGCCATCAGCCTCTCCAACTGTCTGCTCAGCTGGTCAAGGCCCCTGCCTGCCGGGAGCCTCCCAGGGGGACCGCTGCCAGGCCTGCCCCTCGCCCCCTCTCTGGCTTCTGGGACCCCAAGACGTCGCCACACCTTTGGCATAGCTGGCGTCGCCCTCGTCGCCCTCGTCGCCGCTGTCCGAGTCAGAGGACCCTGTGCGCTCTGCTCGCAGTGGGGGCAGGACGCTGTCCCCTTCCAGCACAGCCTCCTTCAGCAGCAGCGACTCGAACTTCACTGTGTAGTAGCCACTGTCCACATCTGGAGGCAGGGGACAAAGACAGGCCACGTTAGTGGCCTGAACAGCTGGTAGGAGCCACACTGGGATTTGGGAGCAAGGTGGGGCCAAGACCAGGGGCAGTCAAGGAATGGTCATCGGGGAATAACGTGTGAAGAAGGAGAGGCCTCTCCAGGGAGGGCCCTGCCAGCGAGGCCCAGGGCAGCCTCACCAGTGATTCGTGCTGGGTACCAGAGACCATCCTGCTGCTTGGCCAGACACGCCGAGCCAGCCTGCAGGGAGCTTAGGTCCGGGTCCTGGAAGGGACGCAGCTCGTCCATGGAGACCACCTGCCCGTGGGAGAACCTGCAGAGAGGGCCGCAGGGGAGGGGATCAGACATGGCCCAGCAGGGACAAGAGAACCCAGGAGAGCCAAGCCTACCTGCCTGGGCATTGCCCTGCCGGGAGGGAGACAGGGACACACACATGTGCACACACACGTGCACACGCACATACAACCCATTCCCACACACACACGTGCACACGAGCATGCACACAGCCATGCACGCACCTGCGCACGCTGTGTCTCACTCTTGCTCTCGGGATGGACATGGCTACCCTGAGGTCAAGATACCTCCTGCTGCCCCAGCTTTCCGGGCCAGAGTAACAACGCTGCTGGCAGACGACTGTGATGAGAACGCCCAGTAGCCTCTCCACCAGATACCCAGCCCCAGAGAGGCTCTGGTAGTGAAGGCAGGTGTGTGTGCTCACAGGACTGAGTCGTCCCCAAACCCACCAGGAGAACCCAGTTCTGAGCTGCCCTGGCTTTTGGAGATCCGTGAACCAGTGAGATTAAAATTGAAACAGAGAGTGGGGGGCGGAGAGAGAGAGAAGGAGGAAGAGGAGGAGGAGGAAATGTGAGCACAGACAAAAGACTGCAACCTTTTGCTTTGCCAAATAAAGACACGAGGAAAGGAACACACATCCACCTCCACTGCACCATCACTTCAAAGTGGAGACTGGCTGAACTCGACGCCAGCAACCGAGGACATGGAGCCAGTGCCGGGCATGGCGGGCCGTCCTGGACAGGGGTCAGTGGGAAGAAGAGCGAGGGGAAACGAAAGGCGTTTCAGTCGTGTCCCACGGCGGCAGAGATGGCCTCAGACGCCTCTCCCCGCAGGACTCCAGCCGTTCCCTCACACCTGGTTGTCCTCAGACACACAGGGTACTGCCAACGGCCGAGTGGCACCAACAGCGGCAAGGCCGGGCCCCAAATTACTGCAGCAGAGACGGATTGGAAAGCCCCGTCCCACGCGGGAGCAAAACAACATGTTCAAAAGGGGAGAACCAAACCCGGGGTGCATTTGACGGAACACCGCCCGTCAACACGCACACGCACGCACGCACACCCACAGACACCACCAATTAAACCTTTCTGCAGAAATCTTCAGTGATATTAGAAGCCTTAAAATTTGGTATACTCCTTAAACCCAGCCAGCACTTCAAAACAACAACTCTAAAATAATAATAATGAAAATGTGCAAAGGTTCAGCCACGAGGCTGTTAGCCCAATACTAAAGACTTGGAAATGACCAGAATTTGCAATCACGAGAAGCAGTTAATGGCAAACCCATAAAATGAATTCAAAACTCAGAGAATGGGCACACTGGCCCACGGCATGAAGAGCCCCACGCATACAAAACTTCACACAGGACCGGAAGTGTGACAAATGAGTCAGGAAAAGGTGCACTACGCATTTCAGAAGGGAAAACGTAAAATTGGTTTTTTTCATATTAAAAAAAAAAAACCCAACTCAATCACCCCCCTCACAACATTCACGGAAACACACACCAGAGTAAGTAAAAACTTGAACCTGAAAACAAGCACCCAGAACTACCGAGAAGATCCTGAGCTCCAGCCATGGTCAAGTGTACAGAGGTCATTGAATGCTCTCCACAGAAATACAAGGCAAAACTGTTGAGCTCACAGCTTTAGAGCTCTGGAAACTGAAGCAGACAAGTACCGAGAAGAGATGATGCCTGAAAAACTGCCCAGCTTTGGGACAGAAGTGGGGGGACTGCTCCCCACCCGCCCAAGTCACCCAACGTGAGCCTCACCGGCAAAAGCAGCTGCAGAGGCTGGAAACCAGAGCCTGGTAGCTACAAGCGGTGAAATTGGTCGACACCACAGAGAAGACGGGCAGGCACTGGGCCTACCAGGCATGTTAACAGCAGACTGTGAAAATGAAAGGGCACTGAAGGGACCCACTGTCTACAAGCCCCTGGCTCCCTGGGAAACTCGGTGCATGTATCAAGAACTCCAGGACACGCCGGGACAAAGTGAAAGCAAAGAGAGACTGGGGCTGGTGAGGTGGGAATGAGCCCCTAATTCACACAGATCAACTGGCTGAGGGCGGACACCTTTTGGGAAAGAAGTGTTAGAGCACACACAGTCTCTGCCTAAATCATTGGCTGACCACTAAACTACACAGACACAGAGGAACTCCTAAGAAGCCGGGCTAAAAAAGAATTAAAAATCTGAGCAGATGGGCCGGCCCGGTGGCTCAGGCGGTTAGATCTCCATGCTCCTGACTCCGAAGGCTGCCGGTTCGATTCCCACATGGGCCAGTGGGCTCTCAACCACAAGGTTGCCAGTTCAACTCCTCGAGTCCCGCAAGGGATGGTGGGCAGCGCCCCCTGCAACTAAGATTGAACACGGCACCTTGAGCTGAGCTGCCTCCCGGATGGCTCAGTTGGTTGGAGCAAGTCCTCTCAACCACAAGGTTGCCGGTTCAACTCCCGCAAGGGATGGTGGGCTGTGCCCCCTGTAACTAGAAAACTGCAACTGGACCTGGAGCTGAGCTGCGCCCTCCACAACTAAGACTGAAAGGACAGCAACTTGAAGCTGAACGTCACCCTTCACAACTAAGACTGAAAGGACAACAACTTGACTTGGAAAAAAGGCCTGGAAGTACACACCGTTCCCCAATAAAGTCCTGTTCCCCTTCCCCAACAACAACAACAATAAGAAATCTGAGCAGAGATACTGTGTTTCCTGGAAAATGAGACCTAGCCAGACAATCAGCCCTAACGCGTCTTTTGGAACAAAAACTAATATAAGACCCGGTCTTATTTTACTGTAAGACCCAGTCTTATATAATATCATACCGGGTCTTAATTTTTGCTCTAAAAGACGCATTAGAGCTGATTGTCCAGCTAGGTCTTATTTTTCGGGGAAACACGGTATCAGAGGCTGCACACTATGCAGGGAGACAAATTGCAATTTAGGTCCAGAAAACATACTGAAACGAAACAAAACACTCAGGAAAACAATTCAGAATCCAGAGTTGATATATCAGATACTTTGAAAAGTCCAGTTGTCAATAAAAAACTTTCGAGACATGCAAACAGAAAAGTGATCCACAATTAGAAGAAAACAAACAAACAAACAGAGTATGACTGAGTGGGCCTAGCAGGTGAATTTAACCAACACTTCAAAGTAGAGACCATAAGTGTGTTCAAAGAGTAAATGAAAAGTGTCACTACAATTACTTAAGAAATAGGGGGGCCGGCCTGGCGGCTCAGGCAGTTGGAGCTCCGTGCTCCTAACTCCAAGGGCTGCCGGTTCGATTCCCACATGGGCCAGTGGGCTCTCAACCACAAGGTTGCCGGTTTGACTCCCACAAGGCATGGTGGGCTGCACCCCCTGCAACTAAGATTGAACACGGCACCTTGAGCTGAGCTGCTGCTGAGCTCCCGTATGGCTCAGTTGGTTGGAGCGCATCCTCTCAACCACAAGGTTGACAATTTGACCTGGAGCTGAGCTGCACCCTCCACAACTAAGATTGAAAGGACAACAACTTGACTTGGAAAAAGTCCTAGAAGTACACACTATTCCCCAATAAGTCCTGTTCCCCTTACCCAATAAAATCTTTAAAAAAAAAAAAAAGAACCAGGAAATCATAAAAATAGAATTTATATAAAAGGAATCAAATGGAAATTCCAGAGCTAAAAAGTCAATAACTGAAATGAATTCACTACACGGGACACTTCTGGTTTCTGGTCTGGCATGTAAGAAGCCTGGAAGTCACCTCTCTGTCCTCACAAAAACAAAAAGGAGAAAGTAGAACACACGGTAAAGTCAACAACTCTTCTTAGAGCCATTAGAAAAGTGAGGTCCCAAAGCCAAGTGCTGCCCCAAATGTGGAAAGTCCGACAAGCAGATGCAGAGAATCACCACCCGCCAGCAGCAGCCGCCCCAGGACACAACCCCGGACAGGGCGCTGACTGCCGACTGCCGGACGAGCCTGAGAGTCAAAGCCTCTGGGGCCTGTCCTCAGCCGGCTCCACACTTTTGTGTTTCACTCCGGGAGCTCCACCAGGTTCTCACAATAAACACTGGAGAAAAATTCCCTGCTCTTGGGCAGAGGGAGAGAAAAAGAAGGCATTGTGAAACACACCAGGGCACTCTGTTCTTTGCAAGACTGCCCTAGGGGAAGCCAGCTCACCAGAGCCTGGCCTGCTGGGGCCTTATCGGAGCCTGACAGAACTGGGGGTTAGGGAAACGCCAGCTCTAGCCTGCCTCGCGCATGCACATGTGCACGTGTGCGCGCGTGTGTCTGAGACGCACACATGCAGCCCATAGTCCAGAGGCCTACTTTTACTAAAACACTGAGATCTACAAAGTATGACAATTAAGTTTGCGAACTTGCTGCAACGATGTTACTAACCTTTGTTGATATCAGAGGGATTATTCATTATGAATTTGTACCAACTGGACAGTTAACCAGGTTTACTACTTGCAAGTCCTGAAAAGGCTGTGTGGTAAAGTTAGACGACCTGAACTTTTCGCCAACAATTCATGGCTCTTGCATCACGACAATGCACCAGCTCACACGGCACTGTCTGTGAGGCAGTTTATGGCCAGTAAACAAATAACTGTATTGGAACACCCTCCCTACTCACCTGATCTGGCCCCCAGTGACTTCTTTCTTTACCCAAAGCGAAAGGAAATATGGAAAGGAAGACATTTGGATGACATTCAGGACATCAAGGGTAATATGACGACAGCTCTGATGGCCATTCCAGAAAGAGAGTTCCAGAATTGCTTTGAAGGGTGGACTAGGCGCTGGTGTTGGTGCACAGCTTCCCAAGGGGAGGACTTCGAAGGTGACCGTAGTGACACTCAGCACTGAGGGATGGAGCGCTTTTCCTAGGAGGAGTCCGCCCTGTAAGCACTGGCCCACAGGACGCTTCCCCTCAGGACTCACCACATCACTGCAGGCCTGTTTACAGTGGTTCCTTCTAGCCAGTACATCATGTCTGGCTATCAAGAAAAAAACTACAAAACATGCTAAAAGGCAAAAAATACAGTATACCAAAACACAAATAATGGAATGCCAAAAGGAGGAGAGAAAGGCGCAGAAAAATGTTTGCAGAATTAAAGAATAATGGCTGAAAAGGTCCCAAATTTGATGAAAGACATGCATCCAAGTAGTATAAACTCAAGAAGATCCACACTAAAACACATTATGATCAAAGTGTTGGAACCCAAAGACAAAGAGAAAATCTGGAAAGCAGCAAAAGAGAAGTTAGTGACTCTTCACTGACCAGGGGTCTCAGTGAGACGAAGAGGATGAAGGAACCCACCCGAAGAGGTTCCCACTTGCCAAGGGTGGGAAAATTTGAGCCTCGGTAAGGATCAGAATCACAATGGATTGAAATTTATCAAATATACTCAAATCCATGGGTCCATATGGATATTAAATATTTTTAGAAAGCTAACTCATCATCTTCTCAGGATGAAAGAGAACCACTTCATTATGTTGGAAACTAAGTAAGTGAAACAGAAAAACCCTGCCTTTTCTGCATGAATTGTATCACTGGGTAGACAAATCGTAGGCGAGGGGAAGCATCTCTTTATAACATTCCAGCTAATGAACAAAAACGAACTCACAGGATGAAAAGGTCTCTATTTTACAATCCCCCCGGAGTCAATGGATGCGGCATGGAGCATCAGTGGCTGCCAAGACGACAAAAGGCAAAGTGGCCAAGTGGTCATCAGGTGCCTCCTGGTGAACGAGCAGCACCTCCAGGCTTGCCGTGAGTGTGATCGAGACCCTGGGCCCAGCCGCCAGCCTGGGGGTACACAAGAGCCTGCTCCACTGCACTGGGTTGTTCACTGATGGCCCAAAGGTCCATCAACGGTGCAACTGTGAGGCCAGGAAAGGCAGGGACAGGGTGTGTGCAGCCACATTCAGACACAGCAGGCACGAACCAGCGTGTCCACACCGCAGTGATAAGCCACAAAGACTCCAGGAGGTGACCATCCTAAAGGGCAGGACAGGGTCATTTCTGGAGGAGGAAGGAGGCTGTGTTAGGTTGTGATGTAAGGAGGGACTCCAAGGGCGCTCGGCAAACTTGTCGTTTTGATCTGAGTGGTGATTACGAGGGTGTTACAACAATTCCCCATACTATACGTTTACTTCCTGTACCCGGTTTTATTTTATAACAAGATAAAAACTAACAGTCTGTGTCCTTACTACATTCAGAAACTGTTCTGAGTTCCGCGCACATACTAGTGCGTTCCACAGTCCGTTTCACAAACCCAAGCAAACGCGTCCAGGAGGACACTGCTGTAAGGACCCACGGGCCTGAGCTCTGTCCCTGTCAGCACTGTGCTGGCCAGAGGAGCACAGAGGGCCAGCCACGACCCTGGTCCTACCGCGAGCCCCATGTCGCCACAGGGGCCCCAGGAGCGAAGGGCTTTACCTGCAGTGCTCCTTGAAGCGGCACTTCCCCTCCAGGTAGAACGGGCAGGTCTTCAGGGCCTTGTGGGTGGGGTACAGGTAGAGGACGCGGACGCCCGCGGAGCCATCGCTGGCCTCTTCTGTGCCCACAATCATGGCATTGTGATACTCCAGGGTGCCCCACGGGCTGTAGTAGGGGGCATTCACTTTCCTGCCACTCAGCTCTTCCTCGTCCTCCTCCTCCTCCCCTTCCTCCTCCTCCTGCCCAGGCTTGCTGGGTTCTGGCCCCGCCTCTGTTTCAGGAACAGTGTCCACTTCTGCCCTGGGGGCTACTGGCACCTCCGTAATGGCCTTCTGGAAAGCCAGGTACTCTGCGCCGTCCTGGGCTGGGTGCTCTCCATCCAGTGAGGCCAGCAGCTTGCTCTTCCTGACGGACACCAGGCTGGCCTCCGTGAGCTCGATCAGTTCCTTCAGGTCGCCTTGCAGCTGGCGCAGGTCCGCCAGCGCGGAGGGATCCAGGCCGGTGCCCAGGGCCAGCTCCACCTGCTGCAGCTGCGTGTCGTAGGTCTGGAGGGCGGTCTGCAGGCTCTCCTCGTCCATCCTGTCGGGAAAGGGCTGACTTCCCTGGGTCCTCGGAGGGGCGGTGCGACAGCAGAGCTGCAGGGAGGAGAGAAACCCGCTGAGCCCCGGGACTGGCCGCCCTCCTTCCCAGGCCACCGCTGAGGGTGCCAGGGAGCCCTGCGCCGACAGCTGCACTCAGGGGACCTCACGACCGCCTGCGGAACCGCGTGCGCTTCTCTGTCCCGTTTTGGGGCGAGAACACAAGCTGGAAGAAGTTATCAGCTCCGAGTGGAAAACTCAGAACCGGACCTTGGCCGCCGGCCCCACGGCCTCAGCTCCCTTTCCGGCCGCCTTGCGCTGTTGCGTTAGGTTTCATCGGATTCTCCGCGTCTCGGCCCCGCGCTTGGGGGTCTCCTCGCGCGCCCCCAACCCCGGGATCCTCTCAGGACGCCGCCTCCCCGCCCCAGCCTCCCGGGCCGCCGGCTTCCGCTGGCCCTGTCACCTCGGGCCCGGGCCCGGTCGCCCAGACCGCGCCCCTCTTCCCAGGCCGGGCACCTCTTCCGCGCAGTCCGGCCGCGCCATAGAGTGCGCGCCGGCCTCCTCGGCTAGAGCGGCCCAGCCCCGGGCTTCCGCCGTCGCAGCCCCCGAGCACTTCCTTCCGAGCGCCGCCGCCGGAAGTGCCTGCCGCGGGGGCCGCCGGGACGGCTCCGCCCCTCTCCTGGCGGCCGGCCGGATCCCATCGGGCGCCGCGCGGGGTCAGCGGGGTCAGGCGCGCGGTAGCTGCGCGGCCCCGGCGAGCACAGGTAGGCCGGGGCAGGGTCGTCGACTCCCGGGCGGGCGGAGCCGGGCCCCGGGCCCTGGGCCCGAGGGCGGGGCGGCCGGTGTGGAGCAGCTAACGGCGGCCGGGTTGCGAGCCCCGAAACCCGGTGTCAGGGCGGGGTGTCGGGCTCCGAGGCCTCGCCGCCGTCTGTCCACGCCACCAGCCGCCTGCCGGGCTGCTCCGGGGCCGCAGCGACCGGCCACCACACGCACACCCGCCTGCAAAAAGCGGAGCGTCCCCGTTAACGCCGGCAGAGGGCCCTGCTGCGTGTTTACCGGGCGCCGGCTGTGTGCCGGGCGGCGCGCCGCCTCCGAGGGGCGTGACCGCCGTGGGAGAAGACTCGGTGGCCCAGGCCGGGCGGGAGCCAGCGTGTCCCTGGTTGCGTCCGGGGGGCGGGCCGAGCGGGCGTGCAGCCTGGAGGGGCGGCCTGGGGGTCCCTGGCTGTGGTCCTGAAGCCGGAGACAGCCGAGGCCTGATCGGCACTCGGGACGCAGAATGCCTCGGGGGGCCGGGAGGGGGCGTGAGGAGACCAGGGAGTGGGTCGGGACCGCCGGTGGCCGGCGTGGGAGGAGTCATGGGCGCGAGTGCGCGGGGCGGAGTGGGCGGGGCTTACCCGGGCCGGAGTGGAGGGGCGGGGCGTGCCCTTGACCGCGGTGCGAAGCCGGCGGGAGGGAGGTGCGGGGAGATGGCTTCCCGACTGACCTCTCGGCGCCCAGGGCAGGATGTACACGCTGCTGTCCGGGCTGTACAAGTACGTGTTCCAGAAGGATGAGTACTGCGTCCTGATCCTGGGTCTGGACAATGCTGGGAAGACGGTAGGCGCTTGCTCCTGCGACCCCGCCCCGGGGGCTTTGGTCCTTTGGTTTTATACCTTTCGCTGCCTGTTCATTGCCCGGACAGAATCCAAACCCGTGGGCCATGGGACCGTCTCCACCAAGTGCTTTAAAAGCAAAACGTTCTGTTCTGTTTTAAAGACGTAGGCCCCGGAAGGGGCATTTGGGAAGCCGACTTGTAAAGCCACACCAGGCCTTACCTGGTGCCTGTCTCGCTCTCTCCTCAGACCTTCTTGGAGCAGTCAAAAACCCGGTTTAACAAGGACTACCGGGGCATGAGTCTCTCCAAAATCACCACCACCGTGGGGCTCAACAGTAAGAAGGCCCCTGAGGGCTGTGGTTTGGGGGCAGGCCCCCGAGGACACTGACACCCACAGGCCTGCAGGCGACCCCAGCCCTGGGTGCAGCCTGTGCTCCCGCTGGCCCGCGGTCAAGAAGCACCCAGGAGAGCTGGGCCACAGCCTCACCCCTGTTCCTCTCTCCCCAGTTGGCACTGTCGACGTGGGGAAGGCTCGCCTCATGTTCTGGGACTTAGGAGGGCAGGAAGAGCTGCAGTCTCTGTGGGACAAGGTGAGACACATGCCACATAGCACCTGCCCTCGGGCCATGTCTCTCCAAACGGCACCTGTGGTCTCTTTCTGCCTTTTCTGACAAGTCCTCAGACCACCTTCCCTTCTGGTCAGCAGCTTCCATCACCCCTTGTTTCCCTGAGGCTTCCCCCTCAATCCTGTCCTGCTTCCCGAGTCACTCCCCTGAGAGTAACGACACACTCAGTTCCTTTGGGCTTAGAGATTTTGTTGCTAATGAACACAGGACGAGACAGAAGAGGGCCGAGAACAGACATGGGGAAGGCACGGCCTGGTGCCAGCTTCACTACCAGGCCTGAGGCTCCCCACTGTCTCCTCTCCGCTCTGGCCTGGGACTGGTCCTCCATGGTGTCCCCTTCCACCTCAGGGGACGATGTCCTCAGAGGCCCACAGCAGCTGCCTTCTCCTCCGACATAAGAGTTTGGCCATTTCTGAGATTCTCCCCACACTAAAGCAGGAGTCGGTCCCCAGCTCAGCCTGTGCCAGGGACTGGGGTCCAGCAGTGAGCAGGACAGACCCAGCTCCTGCCCTTAGGGGCTCTTCCCCAGGGACTGGCCTGGTGGCTTTGGTGCAGCCCAGCGCTGGGGGCACAGACGTGCCCTCCCCAACACTTACTGCCCATGTACTTAGAACTAAGTGTCAAGGTCCTGAATTCTAGACTGATCCCAGCAGCAGGTACCCAGTCACCCTCCCTGGTCCCCCTCCAAAGCGTCCCCTCCTGCTCTGACTTCCAGCCACAAGGGCAGCTTCTGTCCTGTGGCCACAGGGTTTGGCCATTTCAGTTGTTCTGACACCACACCAAGCCAGGGTCTTCTTATCTGATCCCCAGACCCACGTGGGGAGTGAGACACAGCCTGATATTCTGTCACAGGGCAGGGTCTCGAGCTGACGCTGAGATGGAGGGAGAGGTGCAGGGTGCGTGTCAGCTTCTGGAAGGGAGTGGGCAGGGGGAGAGGTCAGCTCAGGTGGCTGGCCCAATGGGGACCCCTGGAAGAGAATTTCTCCCCGTCGGGCCGAGCTGGCCAGGACTCCATATCACCTGGCGGGTCACCATGGTGGGCAGCCCTGGGCAGCTTTGACCTGGTAACGTGGCTCTTTGTGGGTCCTACAGGAGCCAACAAGGGGCTGTCCACTTGGCACAGTGCCCACCACCGGGCAGCAAGGTCCAGTGGATGACCGGTTCCTGTGTGGGCCACAGCCCACCATGTACCACTGGCATTCGTGCCTCTGCTATGGGGAATGGCTCCTCCATGACCCAGAGCCTCCTGAGGGGAAACTGGAAGAGGGGGAGGAAAGAGGCGACTGTGGTTCCCCTTTAACAACCACTGTGCGGTGGCCTGAGCCTTCCTTGTCTGGTGGACCCCTGGCTTCCTGAGGGGCTCCCCAGCCCTGCTACCGATGAGGTCAGTTCTCTCCACCAGGGTGGGGTCTCTGCCAACATACCCAGGAGGCAGGCACAGTTATAACTCGGCGGGTCTCCTGCTGTGCCCCGGTGATGACCACAGCCCAGAGCTGTGGGGATGGTGGCAGAGTCCCTTGTGTGTCACCAGGACAGATGAGAAGTGGGGCTCCTGGTCCCTCCCCAATTCTCAGACTCGGGCCATGTCTTCCCACGAGGGTGACCACCTGGCAGTCTGCCACACAAGGACTTCGGACCCTGTCCCTTCAGGTCACACCCAAGAGACATCCAGAATGTGCCCACCCAGAAGCCAAGCTTAGGCTCTTCCCTCTTCCCACTGGTTTTGTAGGATTCCCCATGTGGCCATGGCTGATGCAGCCATTGGGGTCTGGGGCATGAATGGTATCATGGGGACAGGGTAGCCTGCTTTGTCCCCCGTCCAGCACGTGCTCAGCCCAGATGTGCTGCGCCTGTGACAGGCCGTTACCAGGGCCCAGTCACACGGGGAGTGAAGTCTGCCACCTGAGGGGCTGTGGTGATTTCCACCAGGCTGCAGACCCCACACTGGCCCTTTCTGCACAGACCTCCTACATTGCAGGGCCTAGCAGTTGTCGGGTGTAGCCAGATGGCCAGCCTGCTGCCTGGAGTCCCCATAGAGGAGCTGCAGCCCTCCACAGAAGTCCCTGTGTCCGGGACTTGTGGCCTGCGAAACCCAGGGCCGCCTTCTCCGTAGCAAGTGCAGACATAGCGGCTTGCCTTAGACTGGTGGGGTCACACCCAAGAATGTGCCAGAGCGTCCTCCAGCTTGGTGACCACTGGCTCACCCTGCCCAGCTAGCAGGACCTCTGGCTGTGACGGGCAGGAGAGCCAGGGCAAAGCGGCAGAGATTCTGCTGTCTGCCCCACGTGAGTGCGGACGTTGGCAGTGCTCTGGTGGGGCAGACAGTGGGCTCACCAGCTGCATGGCTGCCCCTCGAGGGCCCCTGCGGTGCCTCCGGCCCTTCCTGCAGACCTCAGGCTCCTGCAGGAACAGCCTGTGGGGGCTCCTGTGATGCCGCTTCTGGCCCCAAGTAAGACCACAGATCTCTGAGCCCGGTGATCTGCCTCGGTCCTTGTCGGGACAGCTGCTGGGAATGTGGCACTGGCCTAAGCCCCTCGGTGGCCTTTGTGGGGCCTGTTGTCCGCAGTGGCATGAGGCTCCACTGGCATACAGTCCCCATTTCCCGGTCTGCATGGGGACCGGCTTGGTCTGGGCTCTGCAGTCCCCAAGCCTCACCTTTCCCCTTGAGCCACCGTCAGGCTGGCGGTCTGTGGTAGGTTTGCAGGAGCAAATGCTGAAGTAGGTTGGGTGCAGTGCCCAGGAAGTGGGCAGGGGAGGTGGCTGCCCATCCATGGCCAGCAAGCCCTGACAGGCCTGGGGGCGCAGCTCCATTCCGCCCTAGCTCTCCACCCCCAGAAAGCCCTCCAGAAGGGTGGCTGAATGCCCAGGGTGCAGCCCCCTTCTTGCCCCTCCCCAGTACTATGCGGAGTGCCATGGTGTCATCTATGTCATCGACTCCACGGACGAGGAGAGACTGTCGGAATCCAAGCAAGCTTTCGGTGAGCACAGCCCGGTGGGCTGGGGGGTGCTCAGGCCATGTGCTGGAGTCGGGCCCATACTAGGTCAGGAGGGCCCTGGCCACAAGGGATAGTGTCCACTCCCCTCCCAGTGCAGGAATGTGGGCCCCTGGGTTGCGATGGGCTGGGCTGGGCTGGGCAGTCGGGTGGACGAAGGGTGCTCACTGCCGCCTCTCCCCCATACCAGAGAAGATGGTCGCAAGTGAGGCTCTGGACGGCGTCCCCATCCTGGTGCTGGCCAACAAGCAGGACGTTGAGGTGAGCCTGCCCATTGCCCGGGGTCTGGGGGCCCGTTGCAGGGGCGGGCCACCCCCCTCAGATACCCCAAGCCACATGAGTGGGGGTACACAGCTCTCCTGAGGCCTCCCCTGCCCTCCACTGGGGTGCAGCACCCTGTCCTTCCCCGTTACCCTCAGCTGCGTGTGGCAGAGCCTAGAGTGCAGACCCCCAGAGGAAAGCTCTGGAGAGAAAAGACCAAGGCACCTCTGCCCTGTCAGCTGCCATCCCCGGCCCTCAGAAGGGGGGGGCAGTCTGGGGGCGGGCACATGCTCCTGGGACCGCCTGTCAGCCACACCCCCAGGCTCCGTCTCAGCTGACCAGCCACTGCTCAGTGACTGTCCCAGTGGAGGGGGCTCTGTGCAGGGCGGTGGCCCGTTTGGAACCCATGTGTTCTGGCTGCCAGGCAACCTGAGGGTCCAGGTGCATCTTAGATTGCTCTGGTCCGTCCACCCTTTGAGGCCAGTCGCTGGCAGGACTCCTGGGCAGAGAGGCCGCCGGGCCAGTACTGCCTGCCGCCCCCCCGCCCCCCGGCCCCCGGCCCCCAGCCTGTCAGCCCCTCGTGTCTCACCTCCCGCAGCCCTGCCTCTCTATCCCCGACATCAAGACGGCCTTCAGCGACTGCATCTCCAAGATCGGCCGGCGGGACTGCCTGACCCAGGCCTGCTCGGCCCTCACCGGGTGAGTGGGGCCCTCCCTTGCGGCGGGCTCCCCGGCGGCCCCCCACTCATGCCGCTTGTCTCCACAGCAACGGCGTGCGCGAGGGCATCGAGTGGATGGTGAAGTGCGTCGTGCGGAACGTGCGCCGGCCGCCGCGGCACCGGGACATCACGTAGGCGCGGCCTGTGCCCAGCAGCAGGGTTCCTGCCGGTGCCAGCCACCGTCCTGGGGTGGGGTTGGCTTCGCCTTTTTCTGAACACAAACTTTTCTCTGCACCCAGAGGCTTTTGCAGAATGTTGGGCGCAGTGGGCCTTGGGGCGGCTCGGCATGACATGCCCACTGCGCCCGGGGCGAGGCTGGAGGGGACCTGCGGGAAAGTGGGCTTTTCCCTCAGCGCTGGGGCCCGGTGATCCTGGAGTGGGCTGGGAGCTGGCCTGCCCTTGAGGGAGACCTGGCCCACATCCCCCAAGGCCAGCAGGGCTAAACGTGTGCAAAGTGGAGGTGGGCAGTGTGGCTCCTGTCTATTGTCCCTCCAGGCGCCTGAGGCTGGGTTGTGGACACCCAACAGTACAGTGACCACAGCACAAGGCGCTCCCCCGCGCTGCCTTCCTGCTTCTGTGGGAATGGCCTGGCCACAGCCAGAGACCTGGTGGCTTCGTGTCCTAGAGTCAGGTTCCTCCAGACTGTCCGCTCTCTTCAGTGGGGGCCTGAGAGAAGTTGTTGGGAAAAGGGATGAGTTGGGGGGAAGGGGGGGACGACGACACGGGGACCCAGCTGCAGGCGGTGACTCATGAGGCGTCCTGGACTGTGAGGTCCCATCCTTCCCGCAGGGCCCCTCGGGTTCAAGCAGGGGCTCCTGGGCCCGTGGGGAGGGGAGGGGAGCCAGGGCTGGACGGCCCAGTCCACGCCCCTCTTGCACTGGAACAGTCGGCCCCAGAGGGAAGAGCCGTTTCCCAGAATGTACACTGGCCTCGGGGAGATGTTTGGCTGGTCCCTCCTGGGAAGTCCCCTGCCAGTTGAGGCGTGGGTGGAACTCGAGGGAGGGAGGGGCCAGTCTCTTGGGTCCTGTTCCACAGCGGAGCGGAGCCCTGGCCTTGGGGTGACCCCACCCAAACCCCTGGCACTGCCCCCTGCGTGCTGCTCCCAGGCCAGCCCTGATCCACCCTCTACACTGTCCTAACCACCGAGCTCGACTGGGGGGCTCCCAGTGAGCCTCCACGTCCCCTGCTGTGCCCCACAGCTGGAAGGGGCGTACCTACCACCCACTCGCCACCTCCCACGACCCTCCCCCATCGAGGGTCTGTCCCAGGGCATGAGGTAACCTGAGGACTAGGGAAGCACCGGCGCCACCCAGGTGTTTCCCCACCAGGTGTCTCCACCGGCTTCTGAGCAGACACCTCATTCAACTGTACACGAGTTTTACAAAACTGCTTTATAAAAAATAAACATCATCAGCGTGATGGGAGCCGGATCAGTAGCCTCCTTTGGTGCGGCTGGGGGACGGTTCACTGAATAAATAGGGGAGGCGGTCAGGGGTCCTGGAGGAAGTGCGCCCGAACAGTGCGCTCCAGCCCAGGCAGCCTGGCCACGTGC
This sequence comes from Rhinolophus ferrumequinum, assembly GCF_004115265.2. NCBI lineage: Eukaryota > Metazoa > Chordata > Mammalia > Chiroptera > Rhinolophidae > Rhinolophus > Rhinolophus ferrumequinum. The sequence continues at coordinate 386,672 of NC_046306.1, forward strand.
AGCGCGCGCAGGAGCCGCGCTGCCAACGCCCCAGGCTGCGCCTCGCGGAGCTCCGTAAGCTGCTGCCACAGCTTCTGTTGCAAGGCCGCTCGTCCTTCCCTCGGCGACACCGGACTCCGTGCCCCTGGTCCCGCCAGGGCCTGCTGCAGCCGCTGGAGCCTCTTCAAGGCGATGTCCTGGAAAGCCACGAAGTCCACGAGGGCGCGCTCACACTCCTCGGGTCCTGCAGGGGGTCAGAGCGAGGTGGGGGTTCGCCGGTCCTGCGCAGATAGTCCGCCCTCCCCCCCCACGAGGCCATGGAACAAAGTGGAACTCCCTGTGCCCACAGCTGGGGAGTGACCTGCCGGGATTGCGCTGTCCCCAGGGGCGAGATGCGACACAGGGGATCTGCCACTTCACTGCAAGCTATTTAAACTCTGGGTCTCAGCTTCCCAATGTCCGTCGGGGTGTGGGGGGGATAGCATCTCCTGCCAGCGCGGAAGCCCCCAGCGCAGTGCACTCGCTGGTGCCTCCCCGGCGGCCCAAGCTCCCCGTGCGGCTCCGGGGCCCCACAGAGCTTCCGGAAGCCCTTCCCAGGTGCCGCTAAATGCCTCATCGCTCCAGGCCTGGACAGAGGCACAAGCTGACCCCGCCGGCCCACCCGCCTCACCTGGTCTTCCAGGCCCCGAAGTGCTGAGTGGGAAGCCCGAGCAGCTGGTACACAGGGCGTCGCGAAAGGGGGAGCCTGGAACGTTGAGGGCCAGGCCCAGGGCTGTGCAGTTGCGGTGAGGCTGGCACGGCTCTGAGCGGGAGCTGTTGGCTGAGAAGGTGCCCGGGGGACACGGCTGGCACTGCGTGTTCTGGCTGGGGGTGCCTGTGGAACAGATGGAGAAGACAGCGTCAAGGGGAGCTGGGGTGACCTCGCTGGGGGCTGGAGTCTCGGCCCGGCTCCGCCCACCGAGCGCCCCGCACCCACCGGGGGCCACCACGCCCGCGCCGGGCGGGCAGGGCGCGTGCTCCAGGCAGAAGCCAGCGTGCGCGAAGAAGCCAGGGACGCAGCGGCAGGCGCGGTTGTGAGTGGCGGCGCACGGCCGCGTCTCCTCCTCGTGCTCCCCGCAGATGACGTTGCAGTAGCGGCAGCGCTCCAGGTAGTTCCAGAATTGCGTGTAGTGGCGCTGCGGGCAAGCGCCGCACGTCGTGGGGCCGTCCCGGCGGCACGGCCGCTGCATGAAGGTGCCCGGGGGGCACTGGCCGCACACCAGCCACTCCCCCGTGTCGGCGTCCCGCCACCGGTAGGTGGGCGCGCCCGCCACCGCCCCGCGCACAGCTAGTGCCAGCAGAAAGGCGGGCAGCGCCCTCATGGTCCTCCCTGAAGCGGGGGCAATGGGACTCATCGGGGACGCCAGACGTGCCGCGGTCCCGCCCGCCCTACCTGCAGCCGCCCTCGCACTCGGCTCCCGCCCTCGGCCTCCTTATGTGGGCCGGCCCCGCCACGCCCCGGGGGAGGGGCCGGCGACCTCCAGGGGGCCACGCTCTGATCCAGTTGTGGGCCACGTCACAGCCCCCTCTGCCGGCCTGGCGCCAGCCCTCCCCACCACCCAGTGCGGGGGGGGAGGGGGGGGGCGGGGGGGGGGCAGTGCTGTGGGCCCTTCCCAGCACCTTCCCATGACCCAGTGACCGATCAGTCAGCAGTCAGCAGCCTGGAAGTGGGGGGTATTCCAGGCTCCTTTATGCTCTGGTGTCACCGTGTCTTCCTGTCCAGCTGTGGACTGAGGCTGAGCCAAGTTTGAACAAAGTGCTCTTGGGACAGTGGGAGGGGGACCCTGCACAGACGCCCCCATCCAACCTCCCTGGCACCCTCAAACCCCACCACGAAGCTCAGGCCACGTAGACAGAGCCCAGTAGTGCCAGCAGCTTTATTAGAGCACTGCCAGCTGACAGAACAGGTCCACTTCCCCGGCACGGGTCCCAAGAATGTCCATCCTTCTGGGTTGTGGGCTCAGCTTCAAAGGCCCTGAGGCTGCCCCACAGGCCAGCAGACAGACCCCTCTCCCAGGCGTGCCCAGACCCTGGCCTCCCTGATGATGGGCTCTGGCGAAGCGGCAGCTGGGGCTGGGCCTGGCCTGCCCCCAGCCAACAGGCAGATGTCCAGTCTGGACCCGGGAGGGGGCAGCCTGGGCCTCCACAGACCCTGCAGTGCTCAGAGGGTCCCCAGTCACTGGGGCTCCGGCCAAAAGATCTGGGAGAGGCTCTGCTTCCTGGTGGTGGCACAGCAGGCAGGGCACGTCCTCCTATTGGCCTGTGAAGACACAGAGGGCGCTGGACATGCCTGATGGGCACCGCTGACCACCTCACCCCTCAGCCCACCACGTGCAGTGGCACCAGGCAGCCGTGTCCCTGGGGTCCGGCCACCGACCTGGAGGTGCTGTTGCCAGCAGGCCCGGCAGCAGTAAAAGTCACAGGAGGGGCACCGGAAGGGGACCGCTTCCTCCACCCTGCAGCCGGGGCACACCAGGCCTGCCGCAGGGGCCGCTGTGAGCACTGCCGGCCTGCTGCTCGGGCCGGCCTCCCACGCCCCCACAGGCGACCTACCACACTGGGACTGCGTGTGTCCCAGGGGGTCCCCGGGGGGCCGCTGTGTCAGGAAGGAGGAGATTTTGCTCTGAATCGTCCCTGGTCTCTCCTGCTCTGAGGGGCCTGGAGACAAGCATGGGTCCGAGGGGCGCCTGGGCACACACCTACTGCCACCCCTGCCCGGCTGAGCGGGACTCCAGGGATGGCAGGATGGGTCACCCTACCTGGCCCGGGAGCCCCGAGGGCGAGGTCGGGAGGCAGGGTGGGGCTCCCCTCCCGGGGTCCCGGCGGCTCGGTGCTCGGGCCTGGGGCAGGTTGGCCGGTCAGGTCTGCGCATGTCTGCCGGAAGCGTTCCTTGTGGTGCGGGCGCACAAACATGCTGAACCCTGCGGGCGGCGGAGGCGGCGTTCAGGCCCCGCCCACCGGCCCCCCCACCGGCCCGCCACCCACCCGCAAGCCCCTAGCCACTTGCTCTGCAGCAGGGTCAAGTCCTCTGGCCTCGACGTGGTAAGTGCCGCCACCACAGCCACCACCTTCTCGAAGTCATCGTCCCGTTTGTAGGTGGTCAGTGCTGCCAGGAGCTGGCTACAGCTTGCAGACCCCAAGGCCCGGCGGGCATCTGCCAGGTAGGCATTCACGGCAGGCTGGCCCCGCGCCTCTGCTCTAGCGGCTCCAGACCCCTTTTGCCAACAACCGCCGGGGTCTCCTGGAGGGGAGGTAACACGGCTCGGGCGGTGTTGGGGTCCAGGAGCCCGGGGTCTGGGGGCGCCTGTGTCAGCCTCCCTCGCTCTGGGGTGCAGAACTAGGGCGGCCCCCAGGAGACTCCCCCTCCAGGGTTTTTCAGCTCCTGGTTCTGACCAGAAGTCTCTTCAGGGACCAGGTACCTTGGGGTGGTGGCCTGGAGGCCAGGTGGGGCCCACCCTGGTTCAGATGTTCTCCAGGGTCCAGCTGCCTGGCCGCACCCTGGGACAGGGTCAGCTTGGAGTCAGGCTGCCTCCTTCCTGAAGAAACATGGAGACGCAGGAGTCACCCAACTGGTCCCTAAGGGTTCGAAGTGCTCCCTAGGGAGGAAGCACGTCTGTCCAAGGGGAGACTGGGCCTCACAATGCTCCTGGGACCACAGCAGGAGGCCCTCTGACTCACACCTTCCCATGGACAGCTGGGAGGGACAGGTGCAAGGACATCGCAATGGGCACCAAGCCCGGGGCGGGGGAGAGGTTGGGACTCTAGGGCTGGAAAGTCCCCTCCCACGAGCAATGGGATATTCCAAAGCCAGGCTCCCTGGCTCTGCAGGTGCAGGACCCACTCCAGGTAGATGGGGGGCCAGGGCCTCAGTACCCCAGTGGTGCACAACGCCCCAGGTGCAGGACGGCCAAGCTCCCCACGTGGTACCAGCCCACAGTGGTCTGCCAGTTCTCAGGCAGGAACAGGGAGGCTGGTCCAAGTGAGGACCCAGCCCAGGGCCGCACCCGCTAGGCCCCACCCGAGGGTGAGTCTGAGCGTCCTGCTGGTCAAGCGCTGCTCACCACTGGGCTCCAAGGCCGGTCGTGCCCACTGCCCAGGGGGAAGGCTGTGCTTGGGCAGGTTACCGCAGCCCTGGCCCGTCAGCTGCAGGCAGAGCTGCTCAAACCGCTCCTTGTGGTGGGGCCGCACGAACTGGTAGAAGCCTGTCGGAAGGGACGCTGCAGCCAGTGCCGGGCTGGGGACCCGCGACTGTGGGCCGCCGGCCACGACATGGAGCCTGGCGCCCGCCCCGCGCCCACAGCACTCCCCGGGGCACCTTGGAGCAGCTTGTGCTTCCTGGAGTCCTCAGCAAAGAGCGGGCCGAGGCGGTCTGCCAGGGCCTGGAAGTCGTCGGAGCCCTTGTAGTCCCGCAGGGTCTGGGTGAAGACGGCGAAGCTGGCCTGGCTCAGCGCCTGCTTCACGGCCACCATGAACAGCCTGGCCCTGCCCGCCTGGGCTCCGGCCGCCGGCCCCTCCTGCAGGACACATGGCCGGCCGGCCAGAGCCCCATCAGACACACCGACCCTGCCCCATCCCATGGCGAGGCTGGCCACCAGGCTGGGGTCCCAGTGAAAGCAGCCAGGAGGGGCCTGCAGGGAAGACGGGCCGGGGAGCAGCTTCTCTGGCCTGGGGGCTCTGCTCCTCCAAGCTCCCTACGCCCATGGTTTAGGGCATGGTCAGCTCGCAGCAAGTGAGGCGTCTCAAAGCACCGGGGACTGGAGACACCCCGGGCCCCATTTGATACTTGGATGAGGAAGCATGGAAATCAGACTGGCTTCCCAGGCCCTGTCCAGCTCGGCCCTCAAAAGCCCAGGCCCCGGGCGCCCAGCTCACTTCCTGACAGTGTCAGTCCCTGGGCTTCTGGTTCTTCCCAGAAGCGAGGGAGACGGACAGAGGCGGTGCGTGGCTTTCCGGAGGCTTCTGGCTCAGGCTGTCACTCAGTTGCTTTAACTGTTGTCATCTGAGGCTGGGAACGCAGACTCTCCCCACATTCGGGCATGTCAGTGTCCACCTCGTGCCAAGAGCCAAACTAGCACTGCCCAAGGGAGCCAGCCTGGCTGCAGGCCCCACCCTAACCCGGTCACAAGGGCAAGGCCTGCCTCCCACCCTGCTGGGCAGGCAGAGCCTTCCGTGGAAGGAGCCCACAGGTCTGTGGACCCCACTGTGCCACCTATGAAGGGCTCTCCCAGAAAACCAAAACAGAGTGAAAGGCCCGCGTCCGACCACAGGTTTGCAGGACGAAGTGCCCAGAGCAGGATGCCGTGGGGGTGGCCCTGTCCGCTCGGGTTTAGGGGGTTCCGCATGTTCTCATAGGGAAAGGCTCAAGCGGAGAGACGTGGGGCTGTGCAGATTGGTCCAGGAACCACAGGACAAATACAGACATCTGGAAGTGGCTGTGGCACCGAGGCCACGCTGCGTGAGGGCCCTGCGGGAAGGTGGCATGGAGGCCCAGTGCTCACCACTGCCCGACCAAGCCCCCTGGAGGTTAGAATGACAGGTAGGTGTGGCCTGCTCACACCTCAGTCTGCTTACTCGGGGCCACTGGCCGTGGGCGAGGGCACCGAGAGCCACACCAGGCCTGTGGCTCCTACCACACCCCAGATGCGGCTGTGGGCAGCTCACCTACCTGATTGCTGACCAGTCTGATCTTCCTCCTCCCTCCTCTCTGCTCGTCCCCAGACCTCTTCTCTCTCGGGAGGGATGAGGTGGAGCAGCACTGTGCCTGAGGGTGACACAGGCATGGTCCCAACCCACGCCCCGAGCCCGGTGTGATGAGCCCACAGCGCGGGAGAAGGGCCCTCCCGAGTCCCGCCATCAGCTTGCTTGGGGCAAAGCACTAGAGTAGGTCACGGCACGCAGTTGCACGGTGACTGAAGGAGCCAGTGACAAGGTAACAAGAGATGCCTCTGTGGGCAGCTGGGCTCACTCCAGGGCCCAGAGAGCAGGACAGGGAGAGTAAAGGAGGTGCCACGAGCAGGAAACAAGGAGCTCCGAGTCAGACCAAAAATGACGTGTTTCTGGGCAAAAGCCCTAGGGCAGGAGCTGGGTCCCACCCACAGCGCAGGTTACCGGAGGGCACAGCAGGAGCTGGACCCTGAGTGGCCCGTGCCAAGCTGGCCCCAAAGAGAAGCCACAGGGGCATGTCAGGGAGCGCCAGCTGGGGGGGCACAGCGCTGCGAGGCATATGCTGAAAACCCCAACCGCCCACCCACCGAGGGGACCTCCAGGGGTGAGTGTGAGGTGCCTGAGACCAGGCGGGCAGTGCCTGGAAGTGTCCATCTCCAGGCCCCCTGTACCCGCACCTCTTCCTCCCTGGGCGGGGCCTCGTCCCCAGGCCCCCCAGCCAGCTGCTCGCTGTGTTCCAGGGCAGCCAGCAGCCCCACGGGCCTCCGCTGGGCGTGGGTGGGGTCCTGCTCATACACCACACACAGGCTGCCCTCGGCGTCCTCGGAGTCCTGGGCGGCTGGCAGCCCTGTGGGAGCATGGGTGTGGGGCCCACCTGGGGAAAGGGCAGGAGCAAACCAGGTGCCCCCAGCAATAGTCAGTCATCAGGCCCAGTGGGCCACCAGTCTTTTATAAGGAGCCCCCTGCCCAGCCGTGTCAGACGGCCACACGCACCTGTGGGTGTCTGCCTCAGGCTGGGGACGTGCACGTCCAGACTCTTGGCTTTCCTGGTGGAGAGGGGCCCGGGCGACATGGCCGTGACAGCAGCTTCTCCCTGGCCCAGGCTCGGGGCAGCAGCCAGGGGGGTCGGCACCGGCATCTGGAGAGTTACATGGTGGTTGGGGGCCGCCTGGCCCCTCCCCAGGGAGGGCTCAAGGAACAGCCAGCTGGGCTTTGGGGACTCACTGTTTTCTGGGCGACACGGAAGAACTGGGCCACGTCTCGGATGATGTGGCCGAAGTGATCGTACACCTTGACGTGGGGGCGTACCCAGGAGGGCAGCTGGGCTCTGGCGTCTGCAAAGGTGAACCTAGCAGGGAGGGGCCGTCAGCCCAGGAGTCCGCCGGCCCCAGCCCACCTCCCAGGCAGGGGCCCCCCCCATGGGTGGAGGGGCTGCACCTGTGGTCACAGAGGAAGATGGCGCCGTAGTCATGGCGATGCCGGATGACCCGCCCAATGGCCTGGTTCACAGCCCTGGACGCCTGCTGCCGGTACCAGTCTTGCCCGGACAGGACCTGTGGGGGGCTCAGTCACGGGGGTCCGGCCCTTCCTGCCGTCCCCCCCGCCAGCCCTGTTGTACCTCACCTGGCCGCCAGCCCTGCTCTGGCCCTTCATCTCATCCAGGAACTGCATCTTCAGGACCACCCGGGGGTCCTTGCGTGGAGGGTACGGGAGGCCCGTGACGACCACCCCTCGGCCGTTCACGTCTGCGAAGTCCAGCCCCTCACTGGCCTGGGGATGGCACGCACACTTCACCTGGCTGTCCCGCACGAGCCCACAGGCCTTCCCCAGGGCCCGCCCACACCCGCACACGCGTGGGGATGGGCAGCGGGGGAGCCCTCCGTGCTGGGCCCAACTGGGGGTGGGGGGGGTCATGCGCCCAGGACCCCCATGATGTCTTATGTTCTGGGCACCTCCTCAGCCCGTGCGTGGGGCTCAGAGCCCAGCTGGGTCTGGCCCCACCCCAGGTCAGCGGGGCTGCCGTCCTAACGCGTGTTGGCAGGACGTGGGGCCGGCGCAGGAGAACAGCCCTCCCCACGTGATGCAGCGCCTGCTCAGAGTCGTGAGAACCCTTGGGTGGGGCAGACAGGCCCGAGTGTGGGACCCAGACCCTCGGGGCCTCACCTTTCCCCGGCACACAGCCAAGAAGGCGGCCCCACGGGATGCAGGAGAGGCAATGCTCGCATAGTAAGCACCCATCACCTGGAGGGAGAGGCAGGTCACCGGGAGCCCAGGCCCCTGGCCCCTCCTCGTCAGCGGGGCCCCGTTCTCTAAGATGGAGGACTGTCCCAGCCACCGGGGGTTCCCAGTGACTTGTACCCAGCACCCAGAGCCTGCTCAGCATTCCCCAGAAAACACAGGGGCCCCGAGGCTGGGGGGGTGGGGAGCCCTGCTTCACTGCCAGCTCCTCAGATTCTAGGCTCTGCTGCCATCATCCCCGCATCCAAACTTTCTAAAAGTCAACATGCCAAGGCCAGGCAGGACCTCAGCCATGCACAGCCTGCAGCTGGCCAGAGCCCATGGTAGGGACAGCGGCCAGCTCGGGGCAGCCATGGGAGTAGCACAGCCCAGCGAACTCGGACCTCTGAGAAGCCAGCCTTGCTCCTGGGCTCCACAAACACAGGTTTCAGGGCCTCCAGCTTCTGGGCAAAGTCACGGGCCTGTGGGAGGAGGCAGGGATGGGGACCTGTCACACCCATCAGGTCTCTCCCTGCCGAACCCATTGCCGTTTGGCGCCCCTTCACCCCCAGGACACATGGGGGTAACGCACCCGCCAGAATTCCAGGCTTTTCTCCATGACGGGGTACGAGGGGAAGAAGACCAGGAGCCCATGGGGGACGACGCGGGCGATGTTGCCTGCAAGGGCGGTGGCCGTGGTCAGCAGGAGACGCCCCTGGGGTGAGTGAGCAGGGCCGCGGGCAGGGGCAGAAGGGCAGGGTCGGGCTCCTCGGCCCGAGCCCAGGATGGGCAGTCCTGACCAAGGGCCTCCCTGGGCACTCACCTAGCGCCTTCCCCAAGGAGGATAAGCAGTCGTCAGAGAACCTGCATGAAGCCAGGGGGCTGCTGTCAGGGCCGTGTCCCGGCACCCAGCCCGCCCCCACGCCCTCACCCGAGGCCCCACCGTTTGTCATAGGCGGAGCTCAGCTGGACTTGGTCAGGGCCTTTGGGGACGATTCCCACCCAGATCTGGTGCTTGTCGATGACATGTGGGTTTTCCAGGCAGACTGGGAAAGGGCTGGATGCAGAGGGTGGGAGGCAGGGGTGCCCGTGAGGTCCTGAACCCCTGGGGCCTGGCCTGGGACCCCCCACCCCAGGGCAGGCAGGGCAGCCTTACATCTGCATCTCCAGGGCGAGCGAGGACACGGGGGCCAGCGTCCCGCTGGTGAGGATGAGGGAACGGACGCCCTGACGGGCCAGCTCACGCATGCTGTGCCCGGGGCTGAAGCACCAGTAACTGAGCACCTTCCCTGGGAGCGAGTGGGGACGAGGTCAGTGAACACGGGGGCCCCGCCTGCCGTCCCCACGGCTCCTCCATGGGGCCCAATGCTGGTGCACAAATCAGACCAAGGAGGCCAGCCTGAGCCCAGAGCCCAACGTGAGCTGGGGCCCTCCCTTGGGGGTCCGGGCAGCAGGGAGCAGACACTGGGGTCACCTCCAGAGGGGCCAGCCGACCCCACCCCCAGACATCCAGAGGTGGACGTGTACTCAAGGCTCGCTGAGCACGCAGAGGCCACCCCAGTCAGGAGCAGGCGGCACTGGGGTTATGAGGGTGCACGAGCCCAGGTTCCAGGAGGCAGGAAGCCAGCAGTAAGGCCCCAGCATGGAGGCCCCGTCACAGGGACTGATGCTCCCTAAAAGGCTGGCGGCTGGGGAGCAGACTGAGCGCGCCCCCAACCCCACAGCAGGTAGAAGCAGACACGCTGCCTCCCCTTTGCTCCCTGCTGGCTCCGGAGCTCGGAAATGGAAACGGCTCAAGTAGTAAAATGACTTTATATGTGACCCTGAACCTGTGTAACTTGACCAACAAATGTCACCCCAATAAAATTAAAAAAAAAAAAAAAAGTGACTCTGAAGTCAGGACTGGGTCAAAGCTCAGCAGGGGCATTTCCAGAAAAGCCGCCGCGAGAGTAACCTTTCCCACAGCTGCCGAGACTGGGGTGGGGAGGCGGAGGCGGCCCATTGTTCTGGGCCAGCCCTGGAACGGCAAACACAGGGTGAAGTCACGTCACCTGGAGCCCCTGGCTCAGGGCACTCACTTCCCTGCTCCAAGTGCTGCCCCCGCCTCCAGCTTTTCAGTAAGGGACTCATTTCCTGTGAACACCCAACCCAGGGAGTGACCATTTCTGAGAATTCACAGGCTCTCAGAGGAACATGGAACTCAGGGCTGATGGCACCCCACTTAGCCTGATGTCAGCACCAGCACTAACGCGCGGCCCCCCGGGGAGAGGTGTGGCACAGACGGCCTCCCATGATCAGGAATGCCCCACGAGGGGTGACCAGTCTCCCTGATGCCCACACAAGCCTCTTCCTGCTCGAAGAGGCTGAGTGACCAGCTAAGGCCACATGTGGGCCTCTCGCTGGCAGCAGCCCTACCCACACTCCCAGCCCTTTCCCTGCCCAGCTCCAGAGGGAGGGCAGGCAGGCGGCTGGTGGGAGGGCGTGACTACCAGCCAGAGTCTGGACGGGGGTGTGCTACACGCTGAGGGCTGGTTGTAAGGCACAGGGGAGCACTGCTGGGGAGTGGCCTGACCGCGGACCATCACCCTGGACCCGTTGGGCTGCAAACCCCACTCAAAAGGCCAGTCCCAAGAGGCGGCCAGGACACTTGCCAGGACTAGACTCCACAGGAACACGTGCCTGGGCCGGGACAGGCCAGCCCCACACCAAGAGCCACAGCACTGGCACAGGGCAGCAGGTGACATGGGGAGGGCGGGCTGTGGGGCGTGGCCTGAGCTCAGAGCGTGTGCCAGCACAACCCAGCCAGCTCCAGAGGGACCTGAGACACCACCCTGAGGCCTTGGGAGGGGGCTCAGCCCAAGCCTGCCCCACATCTGTCCTCCTGGTTGGACGATGTGGAAGCAGCAACTGGCGCCTCCCTGTGCATCGTCAGTCTGCGACAACGCTTTTCGGAAACGTCCTCAGTGGTGCAGGGGCCTGGCTGTGCCTAGCTCGGTGACTCCGGGCAGGCCCTGTGCCATTGGGCCTCCTGCAAGGCCGTCTGTCTGACATCTCCTGAGAGCATAACGAGGGAGGTCACCAAAGGAGGGTGTGCTCAGGTCCACCGCGACCGACAGCGGCCAGGAGATCCGCAGCTGGATGTGATGCCTCACTGGCTGAGCAGGGCTTGACCCCCGCCGGGTGACATACCTTGCCTTCTGGCTGCTGTGCTGCCCCAGGCGTCTGACCGCCGAGCTGTCCTCCGGTGACTGGCGTCGGGGTGAATGTGCACCTAGAGGGTGGAATGGACGGTGTCCTGACGCCCCGCCTGGAGGGCCCTCCTGGAGACAGCCCCACCTTGTAGGACTGAGACCCCAACCCGGGAGTCCCCACTCCTGGAGTTGACCCCACCTTGTAGGACTGAGAGACCCCAGGCCCCACCATGGGACCAGGGCCACCATCAGCAGGATCCGCGTTGAACACGATCTGAAAGGCAGATGAGGGACAAGGTCAGCAGCACATCAGAGGCGAAGCCCCATCCACAGGAGGCCAGGATGCTCAGGGCATTGTCATCACCGGCCCCTGCCTTCGAGCCAACAGCACCTCTGGCTCAGGGACCCCAGGCCATGTGACAGGAGCTCACACCTCCTGTCCCCTTCCCCAGGAACCCCACCCACACGGGAGAGGCAGCCGCCTTGCAGGGCTCCCTCCTCAGCAGGCCCAGGTGAGCAGCCAGCTCTCTGCCCTCTCTCGTGGGGTTAGGAGCCGGGGGAAAGGAGCATGAGCTGACCACACAGAGGCCTGGTTCACTGGATCCTTCTAGAAACAGAGGCAGTGGAGGAAGCCCACGCTGGTCAACACCCAGACAGGCGAAGAACTGCCAAGGAGAAAGCGACTCAGGAAAAGGTGATGTGGACGGAAATGTGGGCGGCCAGTCATTCACAAGACACCAGCAAAGGACAGCAGGTAAACCGCGAGGCCACAGCTGGGCAACAGGTGCAGGGAAAATGAGAACCGCGCACTAAAGGCACACGGGGCTCAGGGGAGCGCTGGGAAGACCCTGAGGTACCGTCAGGGGGAAAACAGGGGAGAACCAGGCACAGGCGGGCACATAGCGCTGCCCAGGGCATGGCCCATTTCACTGTCCAACCGGCCACACGCCTGCCCTGCCTTTTACCAAAGCACTGCCTGCAGGGACAAAAAACACCCAGCCGGACGCCGCTCTGGGGCAATCGGTGGCCCAGGAGTGGACCTCACGCCTCAAGGGCCAACGGGCAGTCTTAGGCCACAGCCAGCTTCCTGTGACGCCTGTCACGGCTGTCTCCCCATTCTCTCCCTTCCCCACCCATCACCAAGCTTCCAGGGCTGCACAACCCCTTTTACCTGGGGACGGCTGTGAGTAGCACTGTGTATGTGACTTCGGAATGCCCCATCCTGCCTGGTGTCCCCAGGGCCTGCTATCATGCTGTGCCCTCTGCAGCACCAGTGACCAGCAGCATTCTGTCTGGTCTGGTTCAGCAGGTGAGCGGGGTCACACCATCTCAGGGGTCCCCCGTCACTGCCTGCTCTGTCCTTTGAGGCCGGCCTTGTCCAGTCTCCAGCTCAGTTTTAGACCCTCTGTCTTGCACAAATCGTGTGGGTCTGAAGAGGTGCAGGGCTCTCCAGCCCACCTGGGGATCTCACGGTGTAGCCCTGAGCTCCTCACGCATTCACCACAGGCTGCCTGTCTGATCAGCCACTGTGGCCCCACCGAGCCCAGCCAGCACCTGGGGCTCCAAGGCCAGATCAGCGGCACACCGCTGTCCATGCCTGCCCAGCACACCCACGACTGGGGGGCCTGTGCCAGCACTACCGGTGCTCAGGAACCAGGTGTGGGATAAGCAACTGCCAGTCACACAGCCTCCAGCTAGAGGAGATGCACCAGCAGGCACATCAGCTGCAGGCAACCCCAGGCAGGCAGGGAACAGTCATCCGCCAGGGCTGACTCAGAGCAGCTGCCACAGAAAATCCAAACCAATGGCTGAGCTGTTTGGGTTCCAGAGAGCCTGGAGGGCGAGAAACCTGCTCCAGAAGTGGGTATCCGGGAGGGGAGGGGCTTGGCTCCTGTGCCCTAGTTTCAGCAAAGACCTATGGCCACTGAGTATCCTCTTCAGAAAGCCCCTGAACACAGTGGCTGGCCCTCAGCAGCCGGCCAGGCAGCTGTCCACTGAGTAAAAGTGGGCTCTGGCCCATCCACCTGAGCCAAGGAAGTGGCCCAGCTGGGCACATGGGACAGCACGCTGTGGGGCAGGAAGTGGCCGTGTCCAGCGGCTCTGAGGCATGACATGCTTGCTGGTCACCTGGCCAGGGAAAGGTGGGGTCTGCATGTGGCAGAGGGGCTCAGTGACCCCTGGCCCAAAGAGTGAGACTGGCTTGCCCTGGGGCAGGGGACGTGGGGACCATGCCCGCTGACTGACCACCATCCCACCGGCCCTACCTGGGCTCACTGGTGTTGCCTGCCACAATCACCCCACATCGGAGCCCCCTGAGGAGATGGGCCTGCGGTCAGACATGGGGCTGGGCGGACAGAGCCCTCTCCCACCTTGTGTGATGGGCTCACGTTCTGACTTTCCTCTGAAGCTGTTTCAGGAAAAAACTTGAGAAAAGGCTGGGGCCTCTGCCAGCCATTGCCCCTCCTGGCCCCCCACCCCAGTGCAGCCCTGGCCCAAGGCCTGCAGTGTACGTTCAGCGCAGGGAAACGAGCCTGAGGGCTGCTGATCTGAAGCACGAGGTATGGGCGCCTTGGCCCTGCCCGAAGTCTAGACTCAAGGACAGCTGCTGGAGGAGGACGTGACCCCCCCACTTCAAGCAGGAACGAGCCGTCTGTGTCCTTGGTGTAGCCCATCCTACCTGGATGATGTCCGAGAGCTTCTGCAGCCCCACCGTGCTGGTGAGCAGCCCTGCACCTGTGGGAACAGTGAGCGCTGACCATCCCACAGTGCTGACCGTCCCACAGCGCTGACCACGCCACAGCGCTGACCACGCCACAGCGCTGACCGTCCCACAGCGCTGACCACGCCACAGCGCTGACCGTCCCACAGCACTGACCAGCCCACAGCGCTGACCAGCCCACAGTGCTGACCAAACCACAGTGGTGGAATCATAGGCACCAGATGGCAGCATCTGTGACACAAGCCAGCTGGTACGTGCCAAGCTGCGCCTCATCCGTGTGGCCCTGGGCACATACCTCGGGGGTAGCTGGCCTGCTCTTTCCTGCACATCCCCAGGGGAGCAGCAGGTGAGGTCAGGAAAAGCTGGGGCTGCCCAGGAGCAAGCAGAGGCCAGCGGGGCCCACAGCTCAGTGACCCACCCGGACCCCTCCTGCTCCTCCCTAAGAGGGCTGACCAGCGACCATGCTTTATACAGCACAGCGGTCACATGGCCCCAGTGCATCCACGTCCCAGCCAGAAGGGAGCTCGAGGCTAAGCTCCGGCTCAGTGCAGGCAGCAGGCCACAACCTGGGTCAGGGCCGCCAGCAGGAAGATTCAGGGTGCAAGGCGCGGGGACTCACGTCCTGCCAGGTGCTGAATGACCTGGTCCAGAGAGTCCAGGATGCAGCTCTTGGTCTGAGACGTGATCTGGGCCTCAGCAAACAGCTCAAAGATAAAGCTGCAGGGAGAGAGGAGACTCAGGCCCCATGGGGAACTAGGCTTGACCCCAGCGGCCAGCGGCTTTCCAGGTTCTTTTCACTTAGAAACAAGCTCTGTGCCTCCAAGGGAGGCACCCGGCAGTGACAGGCCCCTGCCCTCAGGAGCCCTACAACTCGGGCCCCGGAGGGGGGTCGACAGGTGGTCATCAGGGCCTCCCTGGGCAGCGGCTCTGGACAGGACCCCTAAAGGGCAGCTTTGGGCAGAGATGGGAGGGTGGGCACCAGATCTGGGTGCTGTGGGGGGAGATGGAGGCAGGGCAGGCCGAGGAGCTTGGTTCACCTGGGAGGCAATCAGGGGCCCTGCAAGGGTCTGAGCACAGAGGAGCAGACAGGTAGCCCAGCGCTCCAGAATGTTCCAGAACATTCTAACCCTCGACAACCGGGCCTGGATCCCAGCACAGCCAGCAGCTGTGCACGAGCAGAGCTACAACCAGCCCCCGGCCACAGGCTGGCGTCTGCCTGTAGAACATAAACCCGCCGCCCCAGACTGCTGAGCAGAATCAAGGCCTGTGGCCCGTCCAGGACATTCTGGGCCCACTGGGGGCCTGAAGAGGTGGCTGGTGTGACGGCACCTCCGTCCTCACAGAAGATGTGCTTGGAAACAGCTGTTTCTCTCATTCTAAAAGTCACCTGTAGGGTGGCTGAGCACCAGAGGAGGGGACACGGCGAGAGCCGCCACGGGCCTTGCATGCGTGCTCTCTGCGCGGTCAGCAGGTGTCCGAAACAAACAGACCTCACTGTTGTGTGCAGCCAGTGACACTCACTGGGCAGCCCAGGGGGGACGAACGCTGCCGGACAGTCCCCCCAGACCAGCACCCGTCCCCAGCTCCAGGCGGGGCCTGGGGCCAAGGATCCACCTCCCAGCCCCTCACCTCCCCGGCTTGGTGACACCTCTGTCATCTCCGGGCAGCTCAACAGCATCAATGGCCTCCTCCAGGCGAAGCAGGATCACTGTGGGAAAGGGGTCGTCAGGGACGTGGCCCTGTCACAGCGGGGGTGGGCCGGGGGGTGGCAGCACTCACTCTTCAGCTTCGCGATGTCTTCCAGCTCCATGTTCAGCACTGGGTGAGAGAAAGGCAGCAAACATACAAGTCTGTGCTGTCCCCACTGGACCAGCTGTGTCCTACAGAAGTGGGCCGGTGTGGAGGGAGGGACACGGGGGACACGGGGTCCTCGCAGCCCAACTGGGACCTGGAAGCAGCAGCATGAGCGCATGGGGCTCTTGCTGGGACAACGAATGACCAGCCACAGAGACGGTCCCAGCACCCCGCTGTGGTGACACGCCATCTCCCATTAAAAGAAGCCAGGCTTCCTGGAGGCATGGCTGACTCCGGGTCTGGGGCAGGAAAAGCAGAGGTGAGGGTGGATATCATGATACGACTGGGGCCACGAGGACAGAGAAGCAGCACGTGTGACAACAGTGGAAGATGGAACACCTGAGTTCAACAGTGATGAGACTTACAATGGACTGAAACCATCATCTGTTTTTAGATACACGTGCCCACGGATGACAGTAAAAACTATTCCCCTCCTGAGGGTGACAAGGGACCAACAAGAAGTTAGGGACAAATTCAAACTTCCAAATTTGAAAATTGGGAAAATAAAGGGGAAAAAAAATCAAGCACTTATCCTGCCTTTCCTATACGGATGGCATCACAAGTAGCAAAGAATGTCTTATAAACTCATTTGCACTAGTAAGTCAAACACCAAGTTGGCACACCCGCCCTGCAACACCCGGAATGAGTGGGTCTAGGCACCAAGCAGAACAATGGCACCGTCCAACGGCGAGAACTGGTGCCTGCACGCCTCCCGGTGACACAGCACTGCACCCCCAGCCTGACCGTCCACAGCCAGAGTGAGAGGCCACCCAAACCCAGCCTACAGGCCGGTGACCGTAAGTCTGCGGTCCATCATGGCTGCAGAGCAGACAAAGGCACATGGTGACCCGTGTAACTGGGCGGGGCACTGCCTGTAATCCAGTGGCCACACCGTGTGTCTCCACCAGTGACATGCAAAAGGTCCAACTGTCCCACGTCCTCACCGACACTTGTCATTGTCCCTTTTGTGATCACAGCCATCTTACTAGGTGTACAGCAGTGTCTCCCTGGGTTGGGACCTGCACTGCCCCAACGATGCACTGTCACACGCGTGCTGACCAAGCACATCTGTGACCGAGTGTCTACTCACGTCTCCTGCCTGCTTTTAACTGCTTTTTAACTGCTTTTAACTGCTTTTTAACTGCTTTTAACTTTTACAGACTTGTAAGAGTTTCTTACATATTTTATGTACAAATCCCTTATCAAACGTGTGATTTGCAAAAATCTCCCCGTTCTGTGGGCTTTTTTTTTTCCCAGATGGTGTCCTCTGGAGCACAAGTTTTTAATTTTGATGCTGTCCAATTTACCTGTTTTCTTTTGGTGCCTGTACTGTTGGCGACGTTTCTAAGGAACCCCTGCCTAAGGCACAGTCACGGAGGTGGGTGCCTAGGCACGTAACCCCACCCTTAGCGGGGGCTGTGCTGAGGGACCCCTCCCAAAGAGGACGGTATGCAGAGAACGGGAAAAGAGAGTGAGTTGTGGAGAACCTGAAAAGACCTCAGCCAGGCGATCAAGGTCAAAACCAACTGTCGTAAATCATGCTGACTTGATAGTGTGGGCACTTGATAGGATGTGACAAAAGGGCACTTTACATCTGTGCTCCTCCTCCCCACGTCCCGTAACCCCAGTAAATCTATCAGGAAAACATCAGACAAATCCCAAGTTAGGGACAATCCACAAAACACCTGACCAGTCGTCCTCCAAACTGTCACGGTCATCAGAACCAAGGAAAGTCTGAGGAACTGTCCCAGATGAGAGCAGGTTACGCGGTGACAACTAGTGGCATGTGGTCTCCCGGGACAGAACAGGATGTTAGGTGGAAACTAAGGAAATCATCCACTTCACACTCATTAGGATGGTTATTATAAAAAAAAAAAATTTGTTTCCCTTAAACAACTGAAAATATGTTCAATTCACTCATAAGAGTAAAATAAATCAGAATTACACAGAGGTCCATTTCTCGTTCATCAAAGTGCCAAGAATTAGAAAGCCTGACGACACGTTCTGTTGGTGAAGCTATGAGGACACTTGTGCCCACTGCTGGTGGGAATGCAGACCGGCTCCCCAGCTGCCGTGACGAGGGGTCTGACTATTGACAGCGGCAGGCACACATACGTACGAACGAGCCCAGCTGCCTCACTTCTGGGAATTCACCCTGAAGGAGTACCTCGAACTAGACGAAAGTACATACCCTCAGTTACTCATTACAGTACTGTTTGTAATTGCAAAATGCGGAAAACAACCTAAGAGCCATGAAAATAGTCGGACAGACGCGGGAGAGCCACAGGAGGGAGGCTGGCAGCTGGAGAGGGAACAGTCTGTACAGGGAGACATTCACAGGACACATTACGGAGTAAACAGCCAAATGCAAACAAGTGTGTACAAAGTGCAGGGAAGGAGAGCGTGAAAAGGCAAGAGAAACAGAAAGAAGAAGAGAGAGCAGAAGGAATAAACCAGAAGCTAACAAGACACTTGTCTTGAGTACACTGTGACCTTGACTTCTGGAACCATGTTAATGTTTCAAATACTCAAACAAAACAACAAGAAAACAAAACAACACAAAAACACTAAAATCAACATGGAGAAAAATGACATAGAAATAAATTAGCCTAATATGAATAATATAACCACAGTGAAATGGGAGGAAATAACCAAAGAAACTTCTGAGTGTTGTGTTTGGACCACGTGCTCTCAGACCCATGACAAAAGGGACGTAACCCCAGGGAGTGGACTCACTCATAAGGACTGGTCAGGAATTCTACAATAACGAATGGGTATTCGAGGATCAAACAGCAAGTAAAATACTGAGGGAAATGAAAGCTGGTTTTCTCACTGTCCCCAAGGGCATTAGTGACACAGGTGAGGGACAACCAGGGAGAGCAGCACAGCCCATGAGACCAGAGCTGCAGGTGACAGCCCCCCATCCCATCCTGTACACTGGCGGTGCAGGCGTGCGTGGCAGTGTCACCTCTCACTGTTACAAATACGTAGAAAGTCTTCCATACAGCAGAGTCCCAGCTGAAAGATGGAGGTGTGGAGGGTGCAAAGACTCCCCATTTGGCAACATGGTAATCATCCATTCAGGGAAGAACCAATGAGTGCCATAAACGACCGAAGAATTACAAATGGAAAAATAGAAAAACCCGCAGTCACCACTAACCCAAGTGCTAAAGTTACTATCACCAACAATGCGACAAATGGTGAGCCTTGTGACATGATGGGCGGGGGACACAGCACTTCTGGGGTATTCCTGCCCAAAATACGTCATAACCTGCACTGCATCATGAGGACACAGCAGACAGACCTGAGTCACAGGCCATTTGACATAACTAAGTCTTCAACAACGTCCGGGCTGTGAAAGACGCCACCTGAGACCCCGTCCAGATTGCAGCCCAGAGAGCTCAGCTCCTGGACCAGCACATTCCGTTTCAGGCTCTACCGAGGACGGCTGGAAAGACCCCAATGCGGTCTGTCAATCAGACGAGAGCACAGAATTGAGGCTGATCTGCCCACTGGCCACTGCGCTGCGCTCACAGGAGAAGGTCCCTGGCTCACAGGAAGCACAGAGATAGAGAGGAAAGGGGGCCGTCCGCACTGGCCCTGCCCAAGGCGAGAAAGGCGGCCTGTCTGCACAGGGCGACGTTAGCCGGGGTGTCTGGGGGGAGGGCTGCCAGAGTTCTTTACTAGCAAATGATCTGTAAGTTTGACATTAGTTCAAAATAAAAGTCATATAACACAAAGAAATGAACATTTCAGAACAAGATACAAGAAATGAAACAGCACAGATCGCATTTTCAAAAACTCAGAAATAAAGTGACAGAACTCAAATGGAACTAGAAGGAAAACAAAGAACTATTCTAGAAGAGACGATTAAATTAGAGGGGGCACAGAATCCAATACATGCCACCAATGGTGCGCAGAGAAACAGGAGGGCACGAATGTCAAATCGTGTGGCATATCTGAATCCATATGCCAATTACCGTGTTTCCCAGAAAATAAGACCTAACCGGAAAATAAGCCCTAGCATGATTTTTCAGGATGACTTCCCCTGAACATAAGCCCTAATGCGTCTTTTGGAGCAAACCTTAACGTAACACCCAGTCTTATTTTGGGGGAAACACGGTATTCCTCAATAAAAAACAAACAAACAAAAAAAAACAGTGAAGGGGGAATTTTTAAGTCAAAGAAAAACAGAGATAAAAAGGATTGGAGAATGAAGTTTTGAACTCTGGTGGAGGAAATGCACAGCATGCGTCCGTGAAGAAACCCAAAGCACAGAACACGATGCCAGAAAACTCCAGACAGAGATCTGGCACAGACGCTGAGAGGACGTCACGAACCGGATAGTATCAACACAGAATAGGCAACACTGACAATCGATAACAAAACAGCTGGGCCTTAACGAGAAAAACCAACCTACAAGAACATGACTTTTAACTAAAATTCACTTTTACAACAAGGTTTAAGAAATGACATGACCATCCGCCCAGACGGCCCACCTCTAGATAACGTCCTGGAAACACTCACCTCTTAACTGAGACACCTGTGTCTGGTGCAGAATGCAGCTCTGACTTGGATTGGACATTCTGATCACAGGGAAATGGTTAAGTAACGGCAGCTTGGCAGCTGTGGCTGAGGGACGTGGGCTCTCACACCCAGTCAGGACGCTGCAAGGCCAAACCTCTTTTCTACTAAATGACATGCTATTTGTCCTTTTCTCTCTTGTTCTTTCATGAATATACAGTGCAATTTCCAGAGGCTGCATGGGGAAGGCTGGTTATGACCCCAACATGTCTACACCCTCATCCCCAGAGCCTGTGAGCAGGTTGCCTCACTCAGCAGATGGGACTTTGCAGCTGTAAGGAGCTAAGGACCTTGAGATGGGAGGGGATCATCAGGCTGGGCCCTAAATGCAAGCACAGGGTCCTTTGAGGAGGGAGGGAGGGAGGTCAGAGGAGATGGGACAATGAGCAGAGGTCGCAGTGATGTGTGGCCGGAGGAGGCTGGGCAAGGCCAAAACGGCTTCTCCCGAGACCGGCCAGAAGGCGGCGGCCCTGCTCCTGGGAACTGTAAGGTCATAAGGCTGAGGCTTCCAGCCTGAGTCTGTGGTGACCTGTCACAGCAAGCGCTGGACCCAGCGTACGGTGCTACATCAGATCCAAAGCAGAAAGCACAAGACCCACTGGTGTTTGTTAGTAAGCCAGGTAGTAAAGAGATGTGTACAACTGTAAAACAATGCCACTCTTCTAATTGTTTAAAATAATTATTTTTCAAGAAAAACATCATTTATGTTAGTATGTTATAGACTGGATTGTATCCTCCAAAAAGATTTGTTCACATCCAAATCCGACAGCTGTGAATGGGACCTTATCTGGAAACAGGGTCTCTGTACATGTGACCAAATAAAGATGGGGTCACAGTGACTAGGGTGGGCCCCAAAGCAAAGAGTGGGGTCCTTCTAAGAAGAGACACACAGGGGTACCGTGTGAAGGAGTAGAGTCTGGAGTGATGCAGCCACAAGCCAAGGACTGCCAGCAGCTGCCAGGAGCCTGGAGGGGCCTGGAGCAGACAGACGCCAGTCCCCCTACCCAGAGGACGTTTCTGTTGTTTGAAACCTCTCGGTACTTGATACTCTGTTACAGCAGCCGGAAACTAACGTAACTAACGTAACTATAATAGCTCATTGCTTAAATGAGTAAGTAAATACATCTTTACACTGTTTCAGTTTCCATTGTAATACAGTAACTATCGATAGATGCAACTCACAGAAACCAAGTTCAGTAAGTTTTAAGAATGTAAAAGGTACTGAAACGAAAATGTTTGAAAACTTCGGTGCTAAACCAACAAATGCCACTTACAAATGCTCTCTCTTCCAATGCAGATGTGTGAGCGACTCAGAGGAGAACTGCAGATGTGCTCGTGACTCGCCCTGGGTGAGAGGGGCAAAGAGGGGGCCTCCCGGGGGCCGTGCTCCTTCCGAAGGCTGTTCGCGTTTGTGATCAAAACAGGAACGAGGACCCTGAGATTGTTCACGCCTGTGCCCCATGCCCAAGGGAAGGACGCAGCAGAACATCTGAAGACATACATCACGCGACGCACGAACACCAAAAACACCGGGAGCAACTAAGTGCTGGAAAAATGCCCAGCAGCGTGGCCTGGCTGAGCACATCTACGTTCCTCGCCAGCCCGACAAAGGCCACGGAAACCACGTGGATGGACCAGCCGTGTGCACCCCACCTTCCCACACACACCGTGACTACCGCTGCCTATGAGCATAGCGGGGGGATACACGTGGACAATCCTCGTAGGTCATGAGAAAATGTCTCCATGGGTCACACATCTGTTTTCACTTTTACACAGAAGAGGGAAAGTATATAGCAGTGGGGAAAGGATGGAAAGGCCTTCAGGAAATGCCAGAATGGTTGGGTGGTACCCACCCCATCCCCAGCCTGTGAGGCCGAGAAGCCTCTTGAAGAAGCTGGCATTGTCCCCTAGTGCCAGCATGAAAGGCCCCGGGGCCTCCTCAGCCTCCAGGCCCCGAGACCCCGTGGTGCCATCTTGTTTCCTGCTGGAAACTCACCTGAGCTGGCGTCGGCGCCAAACGCCGGGCCGGGCTCGCCCTGCTGGGCCGCCTTGGCCTGCTCCTCCAGAACGTGGTCCACAGCGTCCAGTCCGGAAGCCACGTCGTGCGGGGTCAGGTCAAAGGACGCCGACTCCTCGCACATCTTCTCCTGAGAGCCCACACACACCGCGTCATGGGGGATCGGGGCTCAGGGGGCCGGGGTGGAGAAGGTAAAGAGCCCACTCCCACCCCACGGCCTCTGAGGCCAGGGCACAACTGGGTCCCAAGACAGCTGCCCCCGAGGCCAGTGCTTGAAAACCATTTTACTTGCGCCACCAACATTTCCTAATTGGAAAACTACCCATTAAAATCTAGACTCCTGGCTGTGGTCCCGGTCACATCAGCCCCTTGGGCCCACCGTCCCTCATGGCGACCAGAGGGGGCTGAGGGCGGCGCCACCGACTCAGGACAGCCAGTTCTCGCAGAGACGAGCAGGGCCGCTCCAGCAGCCTTCCCCTAGCACCCTGGTCAAGGCTGGTGATGCCGGGAACCAGGGCCCCGACAGAGGCCACACAGAGAGGTGGGGCACGGCGTGCAGGTGACAGGCAGGGCAGCGCCTTTCGCAGACTGGCTTGGTCCCAACAGCTGGGGCCACAGGGGCCGGGAGGCCACCCAGACACTCACCACGTTGTGAGCTTCATCAAAGATCACCACCGTCCCCTTCAGCTCGATGTTGTGTGCCCGGCGACTCTATAGCAAGGGAGATGGAAGCAGGGTTGGCACCGGGTAGGGAAGTCACTGCCCCTCACAGGCCCTCGTTAGCCAGGCAGAGAGGGGAGACCAAGGCACGCCGCAGGCAGGGAGGCCCACATGGCCGGGGAAAAGGCTCCTTCCTGTCGACTGCCACCTAGCACTGAGCTGGACACACTCACGCAGCATGAGGGAGTGGCCCGTGACTCCTGGCCGAGGACACTACGCAGCCACAGGGTGAGGCCAGACCAGCACCCTCAGCCTGATGCTCACTTGGGGAGGTTTCCAAACCCCGAGTGTGAGGGAAGTGATCTGGGTGGGGGCTGGCATCCATCTCTTTTCGTCAACCTGAAGTTCAATTTTCATCAAATAAAGTGCCCATTTTAAGTGTGCGGTTGACTTCTGAGACGTGGGCCCCGCGAAGCCACCACCTGAATGGGAGACGACATCCCCGCCGTGCCACCTCAGAGCTGCTTTCCGAGCCGGCGGGGCCGGGGCTGCCTGTGCCCACCATCCTGGCCACAGGCTCCTATGTGAGCGTGTTCCTGAGACCTGGGCCCGTGGCCCTTCCAAGGACATTGCCTGTCAATGGTGAGGGTCCCCCTGGCTTTGGTGACTGTTGCAGCTCTGCCTTGGACGCAGCTTCCTTCCTGGCCGCGACGCAGAGCAGGCCGCCACGTCTGCCCTCCCGCACCCCACATCCTTGTTGACACCACGTAGCTGAGGTCTTGTTAACTTGTGTCATTTGCGGGCTCAAGGTTGTACCATCGGCCTGGCTTTTCCCTGCATTTCCTGAACACTCTCACGCACAGCTGACTGGGCTCTCTTTCCTATGACATGTCTGAACTCCTCCAATGACCAGCTGGGTTCTTTGTTGCATTACAAGAGCACTGGACACACCGGGCACAGCCCTTTGAAGGACTAATGTACCAGGAGCGCCTCTCCCTTCCTATGACTACCTTCCGATTTTCTTCATTTTCCTAACTCTTTCAAAGGAATCTCAGCCTGCCCCAGCCCCCTCACGTCCTCCCTGAGTTGGGGCTTCGTAGCTTTCACACCTCGGTTTATACCAAGCGGGGAGCTTGAAGTGCTGGCTGAGAGTCTCTCTTTTCCAAATACACACGAGGCTGTTCCAGCATCATGTGGGGGAGCAAACACCCTCTGCTTTCACACTGAACTATCTGGCCGAGTCGCCGAAGCCCAGGTGCCCATGCCTGGCCTGGCCTCGCCGTCTACGTATCTGGCCTCTGCAGTGAGTCCTGGGTCAGGAGTGGGGGCTGCCCACCCTGACTGCTTCCTCAAGGCTGTCCTTGACCTGCTCTGAGATCTGCATTTCCGCGAGTTTCTGGAATAAGCTTGTCAGTTGTGACAGGACTGCCCCAGGGCGGGCCCAGGCCCAGGCAGCCAGCTTGAAAGCATGACAGCGGGGTCATGCGGCCACTCAGCAGCCCACTGCTGTGCCCGAGTCGGGCGCCTCAGGAGCCCCTGCGCCCTCTCCCTGGCCCCAGCTGTACCCGTGCTAGCACCACCTCACCCCCACGCTCACTTCCCCACGGCCCTTAGGCCCTACCGGCTGCTGTGCTGATTCTTGCTGTCCACCCCCCACTGGAAGCAGCCTCCACCCACTACCCTGGTTCTGCTCACTGCTGCCTCTCCACCCAGGGCTGTGCCCAGCACCGCAGCTGTCAACACGAGCCCCGGGCAGGGACACGCCCACAGGTTATCATGACAGAAGTATCAGCTGCTGAACACATGCAGCGTGATGCTCTACGTGAAAATAGGAAGCCGTGTACACGAAGACATGTACACATGTATCCTAAAGGCCAAGCCTGAGGACGCTCCCTGGGCTGCCTCAGGGTCCGACTAGAAAGACAGAAGCTGAGCTGCTCAAATGGCCAGCCTTCGGCCCAGGCTGGACACCGAGCCCTAACCAGTGAGGGAGGTGGCCTTCCCACGTGTGCCTGCTGTCCCAAGCAAGGGTCTGATCCCAGGCCCTAAACCAGCAAAGGCTCTGACGGCCCCTCATAAGCCCGCGCACCCCGCCATCAGTGGGCAGCAGCACGGGCTGAGGCCTCACCTTGGCGTCCAGCAGGTAGTTGTACGGCATGAAGACGATGTCAGCCTGCTGCCTCAGCTTCCGGGAAAGGTAATACGGGCACAGCCTGGGGGGGCACGGGGAAACACCATGAGCCGCACACGCAGGCCCAGCAGTGCTCCCACGGGCTGAGACGGGGCTGGCAGTCAGGATGTGCAGCCGCGACCCTGGGCTGCAGCCCGGGCGGGCGGGACGCTGTGTCCCGCTGGGCACTGCATGGAGGCTTGCACGGGCCGGAGCCTGGGGCCAGCAGAACAGCCCACTGCACTGCGTTCATACCATGCGTCAGTCCTGTCAGTGCCTCCCCTAGTGAAAACCCACACCACCAAAAACCCCACCTGTTCCTGGGGAGGCCAGTGAGGTCATCAGAAACCAAACGTCTGGCTTGTCACAGCGTGAAGCCCTGAGAGGTCGCCAGCACAAGCCAGAGAGGAGGCGGCCAGTGGGCTAGTGTGCACACACAGCGGCCACCTGGGGGGCTGAGGGTGGGAGGGCGAGGTCCCCTTCCTACGTCCTAGTTCTCAGGACCGCTCAGAATTACTGAACGTGTTGGTTTCACGATTCAAAAAGGAAAAGAGAGGAGGAAAGAAACGTGTGCCTCCACTTGTGGGAGAACCGGCTGGAAGGACGTGGCGGATACAGCCTCGCTGGGAGTGTCTTACTTGTGCCTGTTCCCACTCCTGACCAGGTCCTCGATGTCCATGATGGGGGTGGCCAGCTCCTGCTCCAGGCTCTTCTCTGGGGACACGTGCAGCAGTAAACACGCGCTCTCCTGCCCAGAGTCTCCCAGACCCCAGGGATGCCCAGGACAGAATGGTTCCTACACAGGGCGCAGTGGGTGCAACCACTGGAGACCCTGCCTCGGGGCAGGACTGGGGCACCCAAGCCACGTGGGGACTCACCAGAACCCGTCCTCTGGGTCTCAGGGTCCCCTGGGAATGTGATCCTGAGGAAGCCCTGCTCTGTACCCCAGAAGGTGACCAGTAACCCAAAGCCGAGCACGAATAGGAGATGGATGCTGATGAGGTCCCCAAGGGACCACGGGGATGGGGTAGAGGGTGAGCCCTCAGCCTGTCACTGCTGCCCCTGACAGGCTCAAGGATACAGGGTCTCCCACAAGCCCTGAGCCATCTGTCTAGGCTGCAGTCTGATAGCAGGTCGCTTCCACGCACCCCACTTTCCCACATCTCCCTCTAAAGGAGAGCCAGGTTCCACAGAGCAGGGCAGCAATGAGGGTGGCACTGCCCGCCAGGAACGTGCAGGGACGGCGGAGCTGAGGCACAGCCCACCCAAGGCCTGCCAGCCCCAGGGCCCCTTCCTCAGGGTGGCCCTGGCAGAAAGGGCCTCAGGAAGGGGAACAGGCCCCCAGTGGGCTGGACCAGGGGGTGTCTGCTGAGAAGTACCCGGTTGGCCTCAGGGCAGCCACACGAGCAAACTGGCCCAGGGCTCCCGGCCTCACTGTGGCAGGTACCAGCCCCAGCCCCAGAGGTGCCCCAGAAGCTCCCCAGAGGCAGCAGGCGAGGGGGAGGAGGGAAAGCATCCACTCAGCAGTGCCATAGCAACCGACCAGCCAATCCACATGCTGCAAGGCTGCAAGGGGGGTGGGGGGAACAAGAAGGGCCCCCCACAGCTGCCTGGAGTAGACGCTGCAGGTGGGCTTGTCCCCCAGGACAAATGCCAGGCCGATTCTCGCTCTGTCTCTCCTTCCTCCCACACAAGCCTCCCTCTCTTCTCAGACCCTCCTGGGTCTCTGCCCACCTCTCCCCCCTCCAAGGGCTGGGCAGCTGACGGAGACACCCACTCCCATCCCACAGGAGCGGGGGGGTAGGGGAAGCTGAGACACAGCAAGCACGCTCAGGCTTACAGGGAGCAGAGCCCACCCCCAAGAGCCCTGGCAGCGAGCGCCAGAGAAGGGCAGGTGGGTTGGGGCCTGGGGAGGAGACAGATGGAGGCTGCAGCCAGCAGGCTATCTGGGACAGCCTCTCCTGCTCTGCCACGCAGGGCGTGGGGCAGTGGGGATGGGCTCTGCAGTCCAGGGGCCAACATGCGCCCCTGCTGTGGGCTGAAAGCTCCACCTCAGCGCCACCCCCACCTCCCCTGGCCCCTCCCTGCTCAGGGACCCTCCAAGGGAAGTGTGGGACAGTGCAGGTGAGGGACGCTGCAGGTGAGGGCTGGACCAGCAGAGTGAGTGAGCTGACCCTCAGCAGCTGTGGACAAGAGACTCCAGCAGTTCCCAGAGCTGCTCAAAGGCTCTGGTACATGGTGAGCGGGGCTCCGGCACGCCACCCTCTTTGTCAGGGATGTGGATGGAGAGGTGGCCCTGGTGGGGCAGAGGGGACAACTCCACGGAACATACGGGTGCAATGCTAGGGCCCTGCCAAGGCAGGGCTGAGGGGGGACAAGGCCAAGGGGAAAGCACGCCTTCAGAGGACCCCGAAACCCACAGGCCTCACACACAGAGGAAGCAGAGCGAGGCAATCAGCGGGCTCGGCCTGGGATCAAGACCAGCTACCACAGAAACCAAGGCTGCCCTCGTCCAGAGTCGCTGCAGGCCAGGCGGTGCACAACTCTTCCCACGCGCCCTTCACTGCTGTCTCAAGGGTCCTCGGTGCCACCAGACCAAAAAACAGAGCAAATAAGATGGGGACGAGGAGCGAGTTCCGGGAGCCTGAGTCCTTGCTAGTGGCCGAGCTGTGCGGGAGATGGGACCTGTGCACCCCACTCGCAGCCAGTCACACCCGTGGAGGGTCTGAGCCCACCCTGTGTCTCCAAGGGGCAGGGTACAGGGACCCGAGTGCTGGGAGGTGGGGGACCCCCAGCTTGGGCCTCTGGGAGGACAGTGCTGTCCTAGCCCTCTGCTACCACAGGCCTGGCACACTGGACACGCCAAACCCCAGACAGACAGCGGCCTGCAGACCACCAGTGCTTGAGAACGCTTCAGGGCCCATTCCAACTCTGTGGCAGAGTCTGAGACCCCACCCTGAGTCAGGAAACAGGGAAGCTGACCGCCCGAGCCACAGAGCCCTGACTGCAGATGGGAAAAGTGGAGGCCACACCCCGCAGGCCTCTGCCATCGCCTTTGGCTCCAGATGTCTTGACAGACGCAAGGGGCAGCCCCGCAGGGGAGAAGCCGAGATTAGGGGGTGAAGGCCCCGGGAAAGTCAGCAAGAAGAGAACGGGGTCCCCTTCACAGGGCCACAGCACCTGTGGGCACGTACATCAGGCAGCACCAGGGCAGCTGTCGTCACCTGTGCTCAGCACTGTCACCACCTACGGACGTGGCTGTTCACCCCACAGCACCAAAGGCCGGAGGACCAGCGAGGGCACCAGGAACGCAGAGCCACACCCACGCTCTGAGTTTCGCTGTGACGGTGACGCATCGCAGCGAAAGCACACACCCCAAAATCCACGAACAGAGGACACCCCCCAAAATCCGAGAAGGAAGAAGCGTGCAGAGGAGTCCGGGAGACCAGGCGCGAGCTTCCTGAACCCTCCCCGCTAACTCCCCCAGAACGCTGCACCCCGGGAAGCTCGCCTGAGACCCGGCACCCAGGCTTTTTCTCCTGGGGGCCAGTCACGTGGGCGCCCCTCCCTGGCAGGCACCCAGTTGCAGACTCCTAGAGGGAAGCAGGCACTCAGCACAAACCACGTTGTTTGCAGGCAGTTTAGGCCCAGGGAGCCCCTCCTCCCAGGGGGTGGTGGGGACCCCCGAAATCCACGTTCCCAGATGGGTGACGCAGCCTCAGGCCCACCGTGTGAGCTCTCCACACGCCGTCCCACACAGGTCCCCAGTCAGGAGACGTGCGGGCACCTGCCTCCCCAGCTGAGCCTGCTGCAGCCACACGAGTCCCAAGGTGCGAAAGCCAGCAGGCCGTGGGGCCACCAGGCTCAGCCCTCCCCCGCCACCCTGCTGCATGCTGACTTGCGGCAGGAGCAGCTCCTAGGAGCCCCTTACCTTCAACATTGTTGTAGAAATGACAGGAGTGGCTCGCCACCTTCTTGCGGCACAGGTGGATCTGGGAGAGAAAGGACGCGGTCTCAGCGAGCATGATGGCCGTGGGTCTGCCACCGGCTGTGCTGCCTGAATCCACCGCCTACCCTGGTGGCTCCACCCCAACCAGCCCTTCGCCCGCTGACCCCCAGGGGCACAGCCGGGAGCTGAGCCTGGCAGCACCACAGCAGAACCACAGAATGGGCAGGTGGCCCAGCAGCCCACCTGCAGGTGGTTACTCTCTTGCTTCTTCACCTCGGGGTGGATGCACAGCTGCTCCCGGGAGCCCAGCACGCACACCCTGGGCCTGGGGAGAGAGCCGTGCAGTCCACAGTGCCGTCCAACAGCATGAGCTGTGTGGGGACACACGGGAGCACCGGGAACCGCGGCTCACTCGGGCAGCCAGAGGGAGAGGCCGTGGCCAGAATGTGCCCCAGGCTTGGGAGGGGCTTTCTCTGTGGCATGGCCCAGGGTGAACAAGGAGACATGGCAGATGGGAGGAGACTCGTGGGCGTCCAGTGACCCTGCTGTCTCCGAGCTCCCTCACATGGGGCACACCCACAGCCTGCAAGGAGCTTGGGGTGCGAAGCAAGGCCAGCACGGAGACTCGAGGACAGCTGGCCCCTGCCATGACAGCGTGCCCTTGGGCGCGGTCCAGGCAGAAGACCCTCAACCGAGGCCACCCCCACACAACCCTGAGGCGGGGTGAGCACTGCCTGACCCACCGGTAGGAGGTGTTCCGAAGCTCGCTGATGGCCTGCGTGAGCTGCGAGTGGGTCCTGGAGGCATAAATGACCTTTGGGATGTCCATGGAGCAGGCTGGCCAGGTACAAGGAAGCAGAACAGGTCAGGGCCCCTGAGACAACATCCCACGTGTTGCTAACCCGGGGCCCTCCGCTCACGCCACCCTTCAGATGGCAAAGTGTCCTACCTGACACTTCGTTCCCAGGAGGGGGTTAAGGGGTATTGACAGTGTCCTAATTCGGCCTGGCTTTACAGCCAGGCTGGTAAGAAATGACTAGCAGCTACAACACTGCCCGTTCAGCTCTGCCCCAGGGCCCAGCCCGCGGGCTCCATCCCTTCCGTACCTCCCAGGGAAGGCCAGGAGGGGCTGAAAGGGGCGTCACCTGTGGCGTCTCCATCTGAAGCAGCATTCCCCCAGGACGATAAGGGGCGATGGAGGAAGAGCTCCCCTGGCACCCTCTCAGCGATTTTGTGGGCAGAGATGGCATCGCGGAGGTGCTCCTGCCAGGCCAGCGTGGCACACAGCAGGCACAGGGTCTTCCCTGTACCCGTGGGGCTCTCCAGGATGCCGTTCACTTTCTGAATGGGGCAGACACAGGGTAACAGGGAAGCGGGGTAAGGCGCAGCAGGCCACAGCCCACCTGAGATAAGCCCGCTCAGGCACAGCCCCATTTTCACTCTCAGACCAGAAGCTGTGGGTCAATTTAGCCCTCGTTAGCAAACCATTTGCAGAGCATTTTTCAGCCTAATATAAATAGTAAGATGACTAATTAGGTGCCAAGTCTCAAAACAGGAAATTGTTCTGTGAGCTGGCTGCAGGCTTTCACACTAGTGGATGGAACCAGTGGCCTACAAAGCTCTGCCATGCGAGCCTGAGCAGGAAACCTGGGAGACACGGGGACAGACCTGCAAAGCCTCCCTCCCAGCCCCCGCAGAAATGGGCGCAGGCTTCTTGCAGCAGGACCCCAGCAGCCGTCAGCCCTCAAGCTGGGGGCTTGGGCAGGGTAAGAAGGCACCCTGAGAAACCCCGCAGACAGCAAGCTGCACCCCTCCCACCCTCCTATGCACCCCTGAGGTTTAAAGACCTTCCAGAATGAGGACTGAGTGCCACTGTCCCTCCAGGTGAAATACTGTCTCCAGATCTACAAAGGGCCCACTGCTCCTTGTCACTTGGCCTCAGCTAAAATGCCACCTCCTCAGAGAGGCCGCACAGCTGCTCCCAAACCTGTCTCACCTATGTCTTTTCTTCACAGCACTAATTACCCCTGAGAATGATCTTTTCTTGTTTCCTTATTGTTGCCCTTAACCAACCTAGAACATCGGCCCTATTTATGATGGAATCCCATGTCCAGAAGGGTCCCTTTCACCCAATAGGACCTGGTCAGAGTGACTAGGGCGGTGGAAGAATGTCAGGTCTTTGCTGCAGCTCTGCCCACACGGACCCATCCCCTGGGTACAAACCAGCTTTACCTTCTGCAGACACTCCAGAACCTTGGTCATGTACTCCTCCTGGCATTTGTATGGCTGGAAAGGGAAATCCACTGTCACACCGTTCAGGGTTATCTTGGGCATATTGGCCTGTTCTCGGGAGGGCACAGAGGTTGGCTGAAATGCAGGCTGTGTGGTCTCAGCCACTCCAGATAAGTGATGCCAGCCCTTGGCGTTGGGACATGATGCTGTTCTCCACAGGAACCCCTAGGGCACAGAGATGGGGACAAGACTGTAGCCAGCCTTTCTAGGGTGCCAGGCCACTTCACCCTCTCTGGCATCCCCTCCATGGACATCCTACCACAAGGAGCTCTGGGGGGTCAAGAACTGAGCGTCAGTCCTGCCTTATTCTTCCACGCTACACAACTCCATGCTGCTAGGGGAGCGGCTGCCGGGCTCAGAGACAAAAGGAGCTGACGCCCGGCAGGTCCCCAGTTCCATCAGCAATACTAATTCACTTCCTTCCACCAGAACTTCAGAAACCACATTCTACCAGCATCCCTCCCCAGCCTGGGTCTGTCTGAACCTCCTACCCCTGCATCTCCCAACCCTCTGCTCCCCAACCCCGGAGCTACACGCATCTCTCCCAGGTGAGCAACCAGGTTTACAAACAGATCACGTGTGCCTGCTCTGACCTGGGATGCGATTCCGTGTGGCCCCCAGCAAATCATTCAACGTCTCTAGGCCTCAATTTCGCCTGGACGCCGGGACTAACAGACCATTCACCTAAACACGGAATGACCGTCCTTCCTGCAGGGCCCGGTCACAAAGAAACCACCGCCAAGAGACCGGTTCAGCAATGCGCGGCGGCACCCAGAGCCCATGAGCGCAGGAAAACTGCCGGCCCCAGAATGCAGCGCGGCGAAATCGCCGACGCGCGGGCCCGAGGGCGGCGCGGGGCCTGCCGGGAGCTGTAGTCTCGGAAGCCGCCGCTCGAGTAAAAGTACCAGTTCCAGGGTTTCCGCGACTCACTGCCCACTTGTCTCCACGGGGAGCTTTCCCCGACCGGGGATCACCAGGAATTCATCCCAGTCCTGCCGAGGCACCGCCAGCGCGTCCTCCGCCGTCAGCCGGTTCAGATTTCGCGGGCTTAGGCGCGCATTCGTCACTGAACGTGCTGCACTTCTGCCTCTAGTTCCGGTCCGCGGCGCGGTGCTCCCAGCGGAAACCGTTTCCCAACCGAGGGGTCCGCGTTGCGCGTGCGCTGGATTCCAGGCCCCACCTGCCCCTTTCTTTGATCCTGAGCCCGGGGACAGGCCCCTCCATCGCCCATGGGCAGGAACTTAGGGTCCCGCCGGTCTCCTCCCTCGATGTCATTCATCCCCACCAGGTTCTTCGTTCCACTACCCTTCCCTGGGCCAAGCCACCGCGGTTGCCTGGACAATTGTACGTCCTTTTAATTGGTTTCCCTTCTTTTCTTGCAAAACCCACAACTCTATTTAAGACTCGAGTCTGAGCCGGATCACTCTCCTTAAAACCGTGAATGACCTTGCCATGACCTGAGAACCTCACCAGCTCTTCTCTTTACTGTCCCCTGGATCCAACCACTTTTTCTGGTCAATGTCCCCAACTGGTCAGGGTGGGCCGCTCTGAATCCCCAGCACCCAGCAGCAGCTGGCAGTCAACAGGGGGTCCCAGAAATCTGCACAGCTCTGTGGAGTCAGAGATATTTGTGTAGGTGACCCCAGCATGTTCTAAATACACCGGGAAGAAATTGACGCTGAAGTGATGGCCCACAGCCAGCTGGCAATGCTGATTTCAGAGCTTCTCATGGGCTCATTTAATGTCCAGATGTTTTCCCGCTGATGGAGCATTTATGCCACATGTGTGTCCATGCTAGTGTGTGAGATCATGCTTGGGGAAGCATGTGACATAAGCTGGCACCCACCCTCACCCGCCTGTTCTGGTGAGGGGCCTGTGGAGTGTGTCTTAGACTCTCAGCAGGAAGCTTAGAGAAGATGAGGAGATCTGGCCACACACTGCTGAAATCTCACTAGCCACCGGCTTCAGTACCATCTGTGCAGTCACTGACATGATTGTCCTTCCAACAACCTCTGAGATAAGTTCTTTTATTATCCACATTTTACAGGTGAGGGAGCAAACAAAGCACAGGGTGGGTGGTTAGTAGACTGCCCAAAGCCAGCAGCTAGCAAGTTTCAGAGTCAGGAGTCACCCTCTTCACCTCCACACCCCCCATCTTCTGAGAGCAGCAGTGTTCATCCCCCCAGGAGACCAAGGAAGGGAAGGCCAGCATCCAGATACGTGGCAACCTTCTGGACCAGAGCTGGAGCTGAGGGCCCCAAGACCCTGAGCTGAGGCATGAGCTGCCTGGTCACACATCACATGTAGGGACTTCCCAGCCTCATAAATTATAACACATAAATGTCGTTGTACTGAACCTAGCCCTGAGAGATGAGAGGGAAGGGAAACTGAGGCTGGCCATAGCAAGTCCCACACGACAGGCACAGGAATCTTGACCAAGCCAATAACTGGAATTGAGCATGTGCTCTGGTAGGTTTGTGGGCCTCCCACAGTGGACACAACACCATGTGGACCACTGGACAGATGTTAGCCAGCCACACACTCGCCATCATGTGTGCACATCAAGGTGTGGTTATGTACATACCTGCTGGCCCTCTACCAGGCAACTCTGACCTTAGGTTTGCCCGTCTTTCACCTTTCTGAGCCCACCTCATCTCTCTGCAGGTCCCGAGGTTTCCCAGAGTTTTATTCCTGGCCCTGGGATTGAATCCCTTGTGGAGCAAGCATTTCTCTCGGCCTTGGTGGCTCTGTCCCCAAAATGGGAATGACTCTTCACCTGTCTGACTTCCTAATCAAAGTGAGGAGAGGCCTCACTGCAGGCTCCACTGACCCACTGTCTCTGCCAGGCTCTCTCTGTGGGAATCCACCAGAACCCTGAGCCCAGAGGAGGAGGGGAGGCAGAGCGCCCACCCACTCACTCACCAATGTGTACACCTGTCCTCCGTCACCTGGGGACGTCACTGTCATCTTACCCTGAGAAATGGAGGCCCAGAGAGTTCAGCAAGTGGCTGTCAGAGCTGGGCTTGGAACCCGCCTCTACCTTCAAAGCCCTTGTCCTAGGCCCTTGGGCACCACCCCTACTTTGCTTCTTCTCTGCCTCAGAATCTGCTCGCCCTTCAGGATGCCTCTCAGAGGGCTTCCAGACCAGCCCCCACCCCACCGTCCATGACACACTTTCCCCTCAGCACAGACCTGGCCACACAGAAGGTGCCTCCCAGCCTCCAGCTGCCTCAGTGAAGCAATCTCCGACCCCACCCTCACGTTGAAGCCATCCCCTCCAGCTGGGCCCATCCTGGGGAACAGGGGCTGTCTCCATCATCACCCCTCAGTCTGCACAAAGCCAAGTTAAGGGAGCGGCAGGTCGTCGCGGTGAGCGGTGGGAGGATGGGCATCTCGTTGCAGTACTCCGCCTGCGTCCCAGGCTGCTCTCCCCTCCCCCTCCGTCACCGGTCTTCCTCTGACGGCTGCAGCCCCTGCTATAGGCAGGCGCGCTCTCTCCCTCTCGCTCTCTCTCTCCCCCTCGCCGCGCCGCCTCCCTCCCTCCCTCCCTTACTCCCTCCCCTCCCAGCACTGCAGCATTCAGCCGACTGCTGCTCCCGCCGCCGCCCGCGCCTCTTCGGCCTCCGCAGCCCCCGCCGCCGCCAGCACCATGGCCAGCACCGTGTCCGGTAGGCGCCCGGCCCCGCGGCAGGTCTGAGCAGAGGCCATTGTCTGGCCTTGCCTAAGGCTGGGGCTGACCGAAGACTCTGTTTTCCCATCTCCGATCCCGCGCACTGCAAGGGCTCAGGGCGCGACAGGGCCGAACCCGCAGGCGTCTGGGTTCACAGCCGCGTGTTGGGGCGACCCCGTGCCCTAAAGCTTGGGATTGAGGCTCCGGCCTGGAGGGCGTGGGCCGCTGGGCAGGGCCCGTGACCTGGGGAGCGCCCGGGGTAGGGACGTTGGGCGCGGGGTCGCACTGCCCCTTGGGGCGACATCGTATAGGGCCTGGAGTGACTGCGGCAGGGTGGCTCCCAGGATACGGGCGCGGCCCGTGACCCTGGGTGGGAGCGCTCGCGGGTGTGGACAGGGTCCCCTGACGCGTCCGGCGACCACAGACCCTGGTTGGACCGCGCCTTTGCGGGGGGCAGGGAAGAGGGTGGGAACCTTTGTGGGAGCCCCAGCCCAGGACCGGCGGGGCGCCGGGCTCTCCCTGCACAAATGGAGCGCCCGGGAGGGGGTGCTGCGAGAGGACGGGGAGAGGGACCCGAGCTGGGACTGGGGAGAGCGGCGCTCGCACCTCGCCGCTGCCCCCTCCCCTCGCTGCTGCTGCTCGGGGACCACCCTCTGCGACACGGTGCCAACGGTTCTGGTTAAAAAGAGCCACCGCCCTATGCGCAGCGGGGTTTGGATGGGGGAGGGGCTGCCGCCGTTTCCAAGCACGCCCAGAATGGGGTGGTCTGCGCCTCCTTTCCCAGCCCCCGACACGCAAGTTGCGAACCCACCGCCTTCGAGGGCAACAATCCCCCCCACCTTCCTGGCCCAAGTCGGACGCGGAGCTGCGGCGGAGGGACTGGCACGGGGCCGGGTGAGGTGGTGGACGCCGGGCAGACACTGGACGTGGGGGAACTGCCAGACGACCCCCAGAGCGAGGACGCGGGGTTCGCTCTCCCCCGGAACAGTCTGCTCTTTCCAGCCGCCCCAGGACCAGCATCATCTTTGCGCTCGGCGCTGGGGCGGCAGGGGCAGGCGGCCCCCCACTTCTACCCCGTCTCCCTCTCCGACCAGGAACCGCACTCCTGCCCACCCTTCCCTCGGTCCTGGGGGCAGGTGGTCGTGATCCGCTCTCCTTAGCTAACCTGATTCCAGAGCTCCGCCTACCCACGTGTGCCCCTCCTTGACCCCGCCCCTCAGGCCCTCCGGGTTCCGGGACCCGGGTGACTTCTGCACCCGTCTGGGAAGGGACCACCGTGCGTCACTGACTACGCTCCTTCCCCACCCCTTCTGAGAGTCTAGTCCATCTGGGCTTCATCTGGCCCCCTGCCATCTCGCTGACATTCACAGAGATATTGGGACTAGCTTTGGGCAGAATGACACCCTCCTCCATCAAATGAGGGCGGTCAGAGTGCTGCCATGACCCCCACTGAGGGGATCCTTGCTCACCACCTGTCCCTGAGCTGCGGCACAAGGGGCAGCCACTAGGGGGAGTTAGCCTTTTCTCTCACTCACCCTGGTAGTGAAAATCCTGGTCAATAGGCCTCATTCCTGCCACCCATCTGACAAACAAGCAGGCTGAGATTTGGCGGTGAAGGGATGCAGCCAAAGCCTCAGCTTCTACGGCATTCAGAGCTGGGCAAAGACACCCTCTGACCTCAAAACCCTGACACCAGCCCTCTCTTCTTTGCCCGACTTTGGGGCACTGCTGATCCACGCTTGGTCCCATGATTTTTCTGGGTGTCCAAATTGCCTTTCGTGTCAAAAAGGAAAACATAAATGCAGTTGATTAATCTTGTCCAGCATGGTCTCCGCCTGGAAGACAGGCTGCAGTGCCAGCTGGAGAGCCTCCCCCTGGCCGACCCCACAGGGGCTGGGCCTTTCCGGTTCCGTCACAAATGCCACGCCACAGAATGCTCACCACCAGCTTCTCCACCCGTCAAAGTTTGATAGCACAGTGGCCTGGTCCAGAAGTGGCCACATGAGAGTGTGGGTAAGGGCGGCCAAACCGGTTTAAATTAACTCCAGCTGCGGCTTCTGTTTGGAACAGCCGCGGCCTGCATGCTGTGGAGGGTGCCTGTCGTGCTCGCTGCTAGGCTGTGTGCAGTCTTGGTGACCAGGGTGGAGAGTCAGCGTCTGTTATGGTCTCATAGCCACTGCAGGACTGCCCGCAGCTTTCTCTTCCCGTGTAGACTGAAAACCTTTCCCACCGCCTTTCTCTTGAGTGTCACTGAGGGGCTAAGCTCTTGGACTTACTTGGGAAGTCATGGCCACCTCTTGGTGTCCTTCCCAGGCGCTCAGCTCTTCACATCCTTTCGTAGACTCTTGTTCATTCAGCACCTTATGCAGTTCCGTCAGCCACGAGGACTTGCATCTGCTACCGAATTCTCAGTGCCTCAGTTTCCCCATCTGGATGGGGAAGATAGTGACAGCACCTCCCCTAGGCTTGTGCTGAGGGCTGAGTGAGCTACTTCAGGAAAGGTGCCTGGCCTGATGCCTGGCACAAGGTGAGTGCTCAGTCCAGGCCAAGCAGTGTGACTTTTGAAGCCATATTCACCAGTTTCCTGCCAGCCATTTCCCCCATGCTGGGCTCCTGGCACTGTTGGAGGTGACTCCCACCGGTGAGAGAGGGGCAGCTTGGGTGGCAATGAGCAACCTTTGTTGGGGAGCAGTTAGCGGCAGCCCCCAGAGCCCTCCTAGGGGTGAGTGGGCATCCGTGGGCCCCCTGCCCTCCCAGTCTTGGACAGATCCCTGCCCCGATGAGGCTCCCACAGGAAAGCGGAGTAGAGGTCTGGGCTCATGACCCAACACGGCATGCTGTGTGACTCTGGGTGGCCGCTTGCCCTCTCTGAGCCTCCTCCTCTGCTCTGTAGAAGGGAGGCTGACAAGGGTGTCTGCTAGGGCAGGCTGGTCCTGAGGGTCAGTTGGGAGGACGGGTGCCAGTGTATTAGTGTTAGTACCATGCTGCTGAAGGCTGGCCTGGTGCCTTCTTCTAACTCTTGCTCATCCAGGATCCGGTTATCCAAAAGCCGACGTGTATTTTTGCATGTTTAACATTTAATATGATAAGAGGGAGATGAAAACAGTCCAGTCACGGCAGAGACCTGTTTCTAACGACCCCCTGAAGCCAGTGATGCAGAAGGAAGGGTCTTGAGGGGGTAGAAAAGGCAGGCCGTGCCTCGAGGCCCTGGGGGCCTTCCAGCTTGAGCTATGTCTGTGGAGAGGTGGCCTGGATGGGCCTGGGTCTCAACCTCTTCTCTCTGCAATGACATATGACCTTTAAGCGCCTCCAGTTCTGAAAAGATGGGCACAGCCTGCCTTGCCTGCAGCTGAGCCAGCCTTGTTGTCCAGCACACATGCGGGTTTCTCCTTGCTCCTTTTCTCCACGTTTGCCAATTCCCATCTGCCAGCCAGTCCCCTCCGACCTGCAGCCAGACCACAGAGCAGGCCTCACCCTCAAGCCTCCTCCCACCTGGCTTCACGAGGACGGGTTTTCTGGGAAGGAAGCTGCTCACAGGCCATCACCTGGGAGAAGCCAACCCGGGGAAGCTCTGTGACCCTCAGACGCTGAGCCGTGTCCCTGTTTGCAGCTGCAGGACACAGTCCCTCACTTCCCAGGTGGACACATCCCCTGGGCACAGAGTGCCCTCCGTCTCCAGCCCCGCTTGTGTACCCTCTCTCCTGACAGTGCAGTGCTAAAGTGACAGTTCTCTGGAGGGGAGCCCTCCTGGCATCTGTCTGTAAACTTGCTCTTTGTCTGTAATGAATCACAGCTCCTTTTCCCCGGGAACATTTCAGAGAGGAGCTTGAGCAGCTGTGAGGCCCCAGGTTCCTGGCCTGTAAGGTAAAGCCATTCAGAGGTTTGACATGTGATAAGGAAGGACCATCTGAAAGGTCAGGATTGAGGGCTGGTGTCTGTTCCCAGGGTGGGAGGTGCTGGCAGGGTTAGATGGGGTCCCCTCTTCCCTGGCGTCTCCCAGGACCCAGGTATGCCCCCTGATCCAGACCCCCTCTTACTCCCCTCCCCACCTTCCCTTCTGAGCACAGGGCTGGCTACCTCTGCAGTCTCTCCACACATCCAAGTGTCTCCTGGTCTTCTGCCCCTGGGGAGCTGGCTCTGCCTGGCCTTATACCCTCTAACTCCCACCTGTCATGTACCCTTTGCCTCCTTTTCAAAGTTAATTTCTAATAACACAAGTAATACATAAATAGAGTCTGCTTGTAAAAAAAATAAAACTGACAAGGCAGACCAGAATTCCCTTTGAGGCATGCCCCCACCTGGCCCTCCCTTCGCTCCCTTCCACCCTCCTAAAACGAATGACTAGGATGTTTTTGCCCTGCTCCCGCCCCACCCCCACAAGCTCCCCAAAGCCTCTCCCTGAAGCTTGCCCAGGATACCTTTGTGTTCTCTTTACAGCCTCTTGGGCTCTCTCCCGAAGAGTCTGGGCCATCAGGATGTTTAGATCAAATGACCTCATTCTCTGTGCTGGTCACAGGAGGACCCTGCTCCCTGGGAGCTGTCCCCTCAGAACAGGGCCTGATCGTTTCTCTCCTGTGTCCTGTTTCTACACAATGCTTTCCCCAATTGCATGTTCACTCATTTTAAAAACACTATCTTGTGTGAAATTTGATCAGAAGGTTTCTTGTCCTTTGACGCACTTGTCCAAATTCTTGTCTGCCCTTTTGAAGAATGCTGTAGG
This sequence comes from Rhinolophus ferrumequinum, assembly GCF_004115265.2. Taxonomy (NCBI): domain Eukaryota; kingdom Metazoa; phylum Chordata; class Mammalia; order Chiroptera; family Rhinolophidae; genus Rhinolophus; species Rhinolophus ferrumequinum. The sequence continues at coordinate 426,397 of NC_046306.1, forward strand.
TAACTGCATGCTTTTTCCTTCTTGGAAGCCAGATGCCCTCTCCCTGGAGTGTCTCTCTGGAGACTTATACCCGCTTGTCCATCCAGGGAGGCCGCACATGAGTCTCTGAGCCTCCTCGTCTTTGGACCTGCTGGAGTGGTGCAAAGAACACAGGCCATTTGGGATTGTGTTCGGGAAGTTTTGGGCAAGTCACTACAGACACCTGGGCCCAGTGGCTGAGTGAGGGTGACAGCATTGGGCGTACAGGATTTTTGAGTACTGATGAGACACTGGTCTAACGTGTCCACTTTGGAGCCTGGCTTGCTGCGAATAGCTCAATTATTTCCATTCTGAGAGTGGGCATTTCCCCTCCCCCAGGCAGGGCCCAGGGTCTCGGCCTCCAGGCTCAACTCCTTTTCTGGTTGGGCAGTAGGGATACTGGCTGTAGGTACTTGCTGCTCGGCAAGGCTAGATGGCGGGCTGTGGTGCTGAATGGACAGCTCCCTTCCCTTCGGCCCTGGGATGGGCAAAAAGCGTGTGTCTGCCGAGGGCCCATGGCCGGGGTTTCCTGGGGTGACAGCACTACTATCAAGATAATCGGAAGGGGAGGAGATAAGAGGGTCTGAGGGCTTCGCCCAAGTGTACAGCCCAAGACAGTGCTGCCTGCGGGAGCTCCACATCTGCGCCGGCCCAGTCACGTGGTTAGCCTTGTCTGCCCAAGGGGGCAAGTGTCTGTGAGAGGGCCAGGGTCAGAAGGGGTAGGCAGAAGTATGTGGGGTGAGGGGCAGGGTGCGTTGAAAGTCAGCAAGATGCACAGTGACAAAGACCAAAAACACAGAGAAAGATACAAAGAGAGTGACAGGCAGAACCAGAAAGACAGAAGGATGAACGGAGACCCAGAGTGAGGAAGAGACATACAGAAAGGACAAAAGACAGACGGAGAAGAGACAGAAAATGCTGAGAGAAAAGGAGGGAGAGAGAGGCAGACAGATAGACAGATAGGGGCAGAGAGAGCACTGTGGGTGGCCCACAGGGAGGAGTGCCCAGGGAAAGAGTCAATGTCTGGGAGGGAGGAGAAGGAGAGAAGAGATGTGGGAGCACGGAGACGCATGGGAGAGTGATGGGGAGGGAGGTGGAGGTGGGGCCGGGGCCGGCCGGCCGGCTGCTCACGCTGGCCTCTGCCCACAGCCTACAAGGAGAAGATGAAGGAGCTGTCTGTGCTGTCACTCATCTGCTCCTGCTTCTACTCGCAGCCGCACCCCAACACCATCTACCAGTATGGGGGTGAGTGTGTCTTGCCAGTGCCTTGCTCCCTCTCCTGTGGTCTCTCAACCCCCTGGCCTGGCTGACTGCTGGAGAGGGTGCGTTTGGGAGGAGGGGTCAGTCTGGGGGCTCAGGCCTGGGGGGACCTCCATGAGCAGCCACACCCCCTCACTCAGCCCTTGGTTTGGATGTGTGCTGGGAACATGCCCCCAGCCCGCCCCCTCCTCGCTGGCCCTCCTGAGGCTCCCATCTGGTCTTGCCTCACAGACATGGAGGTGAAGCAGCTGGACAAAAGGGCCTCTGGCCAGAGCTTTGAGGTCATCCTCAAGTCCCCTTCTGACCTGTCACCGGAGAGCCCTGTGCTCTCCTCCCCACCCAAGAGGAAGGACACCTCCCTGGAGGAGTTGCAGAAGCGGCTGGAAGCAGCTGAGGAGCGGAGGAAGGTAAGGGGGGCCTGCCATCTGTCCTGATGAAGGTGGCCTGGAGGCCTCGCTGTCCATGGACACGGACCCTAAGCTGCAGGGTGCTCCAAGCCTCTGCTTGGTGGTCGGCCTGGGGTGGAGAGGGTCGCATGGTTCCCAGCACTTCCTCCTGAGACATTAGAAAGGGGCAGGAAGGAGAAAGATGCCCAATGGCAGCCAGCTGGAGGGGGACGGGGTGCCCTTGGCCATGGCCAGGAGGGCGTCAGGTGGTGGCCCTGGGACACGAGGCTGGGCAAGCATCCTTCTCCTGGGAAGGGAATGAGAGGGAAGAGCCTCTGTGTGCTGCGGCTGCAAACACGGACCTGCTGGGAGCTCAGAGAGCCCCCGGGACAAGTGGGGAGGGCTCCAGGGCCCCTCCCTGGCCCCTCACCTCACACCAGTCCCTCCGAGACTGAAACACACAGAAAAGGAAGTGCTGTTAGGCTTGTGGTCCTGGGGCCCAAACTCACAGGACAGGGGCAGTGGCTCCATCCACCTTACAGCAGGTCCCAGTGAAACCTGGGGGCACAGGCTTCATAAAGTTACTAGTAGGGACTGGAACATGGGGGCCCAGCTGCCCTCTGAAGGAGACTAGTTACCCCTGGGAGCCTCAGGCTCTCCTTCCGAGGTTACCAGGCAGCCTCTCCTCCTGAAGCAGCCTCAGGCTTCTCACTCCAGCTCAGTGCCTTCCCCAGCAGTCCTGGGGACTCGTCCACCGCCCCCAGCACTTAGAAAGCTCGGCACCTGGAGCGCACTAGGAACCGACTTTGTGTTCAGCGGGCAAACGTTTGAGGAAGAGACGGAAGGCTCAGTGACAGTCCCCAAGTTTAGACTCCTCTGCTCCAACATTCTCCTAGAGCGCCGCGCACGCAGGCCCACCTAGCAGCCGCGGGGACGGGCTTTCTTGACCTGGGCGCCCTCAGCCTAGCGGGGCGGGGGCAGCTCTGCGGCCAAGGACAGACCGACAGGGTGAGGGGCTGAGGAGTCTCCCAGCACCTGGTGCTCACACTCGGGAAGGCCAAGCAAACCGGGACTAGAGAGGAGGTCACCTTCGCCGACGCAGGACAGTGTAGGCTCGAGCTTCTCGAGGACATGTGTCCAGAGGGCCGCAGAGCAGGGCGATGGGCGCTGGGCCCGCTGGAATGGCAGCGCAGGGGGATCCGGAGTGGAGGCCCGAGGCCCGGCTGGGACGCGAGGAGACTGACTGGGTACGCGGGGGTGGGGCTGTTGACGCGGGGGGTGGAGCTCAGCCCGAGGTGGGGTCCCGGCTGGGGGCGCGGGGCTGGGGACCGAGTACCCCGGGCTGCCGCTCACGCGCGCCCACCCGCCGCCCGCGCAGACGCAGGAGGCGCAGGTGCTGAAGCAGCTGGCGGAACGGCGCGAGCACGAGCGCGAGGTGCTGCACAAGGCGCTGGAGGAGAACAACAACTTCAGCCGCCTGGCGGAGGAGAAGCTCAACTACAAGATGGAGCTCAGCAAGGAGATCCGCGAGGCGCACCTGGCGGCACTGCGCGAGCGGCTGCGCGAGAAGGTGCGCGCCGGGACTGGGTGGGGGCGGGGCTGGGAGGGCTGGGGCTCGGGACGGGGCTGGGGGCCGCAGGAGGGACTCAGCGGACTTCTCACTGGTCACCTCTGCGGTGCACGAACGCACGCCTGTAATTCGGGCCTGCTGGGACACAGTCGATACCGCAGGAACGCAGGATAGTCGTTACTTTGGCGGTGCTCGGAAGGAAGCGCCTCTGGGTGTGCGCTAGGAGCGGGGGAGGAGCTGCTTTGGATTGGGGCCCAGGGAAGTTCCCCAGGAGCACCTTCTTTTGGCTGGTGCCTGCCCACTGCACCACCAGCGCTCCCGCAACCGGGTCCTCGGGTAACTCCCTCCTGCTTGGGGCCAGCCCGGGGTGAGGCAGGGCCCTGCCGCTGCGAGTGGGGATAGCGCAGGACCCCACCCACCCACCCACGCCCGCCTCGTCCCCGCAGGAACTGCATGCGGCTGAAGTGCGCAGGAACAAGGAGCAGCGAGAGGAGATGTCGGGCTAAGGGGCTTTGGACGTCGCGGCGCCTGGATCCTGAGCCGAGACAAGAACACATGCGGGTTTTGGTTTTGTTTTGTTCAACTCTGTCTAGATGCGACTTTTGTTCCCTCTCCTCCTGCAGTCCCAGCTTCTCGCTTCTCTTTCCTCACCCTGAGCTGTCCAGTCCTTGTGGCAGCCGCTGACCACAGGCTCTCCCTGGAGGAGCCGCCAGGGCCTATGTAGCACACGGTCCCTCAGTTTAGGTACCAGGCAGGGTAGTGACTGGGTCCCCTCTTGGTGGCCCTCTTAGATGTGATAGTCACCTCAGTAAATCCAGAGGTGGTGGCAGGAACACACACGACCTTATGCTGGGTCGTCCTGTAAGCACCTTATCACTTACGTTCATCCACTGAGCCAGCTCCCCCCCACCCCCAACCAAGAAGCAAAGGCAACACCACTTGCATGTCTTCCTGTCGGAGAGGGGCTCAACACAAGGGAGAGGAAAAGTTAAAGGGAGAAGGACCTCTGGACAGTGTGGGGCCAGACCTCCCTGTCAAGGTGACCAGCCCTGGGAGCCGTGTGCAGTGGAGCTTTGTGGAACTGGTGGGTGGAGACTGCAGCACCGTTTAGTGTGATCGCCCAGGGGTCCTGAGACCACCTGTATGGACCACCTGCAGTCATTACCTGTGGCTGGCATGGGGGTGGGATGTGGCTTGGCTTGAATCTTCAGGGGAGTGAGCACTCTCCACCGGGGACCCAAGAGCAGGCTGCTGTGCCTAGACGGTTGTGGGGAGCATGACACTCCCTGCTGGCCCCTTTCCAGAAGTGCCCTCCTTCCAAGAGCCTCTGGCTGAGCACCTGTGTGGGGAAAGCCCAGCTCCTGCCATCTATCCTCTCCTTCCACTCTGCATATCTGTCCTTAGAGCCCTTTGGAGTCTTGGCCCCTTCCCGTGCCCTGTGCCCTCCCACAATGCTCTGGCCACTGGGCTTTCAGGCTCACCTCTGGCCACCTATGAGTGACAGTCACTGGTGGCCTGCAGGGAGCCCCTAGGAGACAACAGGGGGCAGGGGGCAGGATTCCCAAGCCACCTCCCCATCCTGGTGTTCCATCCTTGGTGTTCCTGGCTCATGGCCCCCTCTGGCCAGCCTGTAGTTTGGAGGCCTGACTCTAGGCTTTCCCTGCCAACCCCCTCCTGGACTGGGCTCCTTCCCCTCCTTCAGCCCCGGGGACCGCCACATCCCTCAGGGCTGGCCTTTGAGGACTGCCACCTGCCTGGCCATGAGGGCTGTCCATTTTTTTGTGCCACTGCAGCATCCTCCCCTTCTCCATAGCAGTCCTACCCCACAGCTGGGTCCTGGGGGCAGGTGCCCTGCGACCATCCTCTTGGTGGAAAGTGTGCGGACACAGACTACAGGTTCTTGTAGGACCCAGGGCCAGCACCTCAGAAACCAGGTGGCTACAGCCCTCAGAGCCCCAGCTTACATCCTGCAGAAACCTATGGGGGCCAAGCCAGGGAGCAAGGGGTGGTCCCCTGCAGTGGGCTTCGGGGGGGGGGGGAAGTAGGGACCCACGAGATAGCCTCCCTCCAGAGGGAACGGATGAGCCAGGAGTGGAACCCAGCAGTGCCCACATGGGGCTTTTGTGGGACTCAGAAAGGGAAGCGGAAAGGGACTGAGGGCTGTATTTGTTTTAGCCGTGGCAGCTCTCTCATAGTGGAAGCCTAGTGTAATATGCACCCATCTCATCACGTAGTGAAAGTGAACTTAAAATTAAATGAACGATTAAAGAAAAAAAAAACTGTGTGTTTAAGCAACAGTTGCGCCATCCCAGTGAGCAGGACTGGGGGATGGGTTGGAGGCCGCCGCCTGGGAGTGAGTGGTGAGTGCAGCTGCAGCTCCGAACTGAGCCCAGCTATCAAGCTCTTTTTACCATGATTATGACTAGTTCTAGTGACAACAGCGATTTGAAGGAATGAATGTATAAAGGACACACAAGCTCCAGGAGACAGCAGGGGTGGAAGGGAGAAGTCAGGGCCCCCCTGGCGGGGCTGGCCTGGGGCTGTCCCTACTCTCCCCAGGGCCTAGCCTACCTGCTGGCCCAGGTTGGTGCTACGGACCAAAGGTCAGGGTCTGAGGTCTGAAGCTTGCCCTTCTCACTGCAACCTCAGGGCTGTGGGTCTTGCTAGGATGTGGGGGGATCCTAGACTCCCAGGTGCATGCCCCATGGCTCTGTGTCCCCTGCCCCCCGTGACAGGCGGTCCAGCAAAGTGGGTGGAATGGTAGCATGGACAGATGCCTGTCCCCACACAGGGCCGTTCTCCAGCCATCTGCACATCTCCTTGTCAGACAGTGTCAGGTGGAAAACAGTCATACAAATCATAGCTGTTTCTTTGTTTGCTAAAGAAAAATAATTTTGCTACCAAACAGTTAGTTTTCTAGGGCTGCTGTAACAAGTACCTGAAACGGGGGCACTTAAGACAACTGAAACTTACTTTCCCACAGTTCTGGAGGGCAGAAGTCCAAGGTCAAGGTGTCACAGGGCTGTGCTCTGAAACCAGTAGGGGAGGATCCCCCTTGCCTCTCCTAGCTTCTCTGTTGGGAAGACCATCTTTCAACCCCTGCAGGGCCACTTAAGAATGGTCTTAAGGGGTGCAGGCAGGCCAACCGCCCGCTGGCATGGGCACGGCCCACTGCTGAAAAGGACCTTGTCTGTCTGCTCTGCATGAGTAAAGCTCGTCTGCTGGGTGCTCGGCTGCCTTGTGCTTTCCTTGGCAACTCTGATGCCAGGATACGGAGGGTAGAAGAGTTTGGACCTCTGCCCCTGGTGGTTGGCACTGTGATGGTCTCCACGCAGCAGCGGTGCTCCCCTGGCACTAGGAACTGGAGCTGGTGTGCAGCTGGATGCTGGCAGTTGTCCAGTAGATGCATCACGCCGATCTCAGCCTCTGGGGTCACAGGGCTGTCTCCCCCGGTGCGTGTCTGTCTCCGTGGGACACCAGCCATTGGATTTGGGGCCACCCTAATCCAATATGACTTCATTTTAACTACAGTAATCACATCTGCAAGGGCCCTATTTTCAAATAAAGTCACATTCTGAGGTCCTGGGGGTTGGGACTTCAACCTATCTCTGGGGGGACACAATTCAACCCAAAACAGCAGTTTTTGTAGGTATATAATTCATAATGTTAAAACATTCGTGCATTTGTGTCCTCAACACGAATTTAGTGAGTGCTTAGTACTTACGTGTCACTAAGGAGACCGGAGATGGGTTGGAGACCAGCCCGTGCCCTGGGAGAACTTGCAGGCTGGTCAGTAACATGTTATGTGCAACAATGCTTTCAATTTTTCACAATATCCAATTTGAGGAAAACTAGGTAGACATTATTTTATTACATTTTTTTTTCTGTTAACACATGTTCACTGCATCACTGCAAAGTTAAAGACAGAAATCTTGACCCACCAATGCTGCTTCCCCCTAGAGGGCTCGCCTGTCAGCAGCGATGTGTGTCAGCGTCTGGGCCTGAGGACTGTGCAGCGATGTCAGCACTTTCCCATCTTCGGAAGCGCCACTCCAACGGCTGCATAATCCTCTGTTATGAGCTACGCACTAGGATTTTTGAAGAAACTCCAACTGGTTGGTTTCACGTACCCCTTACAATCTTAAACGTTTATGGAGGACCCCTAAAGAGCTTTGTTTATGTGGATTATATGGGTTGACAGTTACCACATTAAGAATTAAAACTCAGAAATTTAAAAAAACAGTAATTCGTTTTAAAATGATATAGCCATTGCATAGTAACATAACACTTTAAAAACAATGAAATTTTAAAAAAACAGAATGGTTGCAGTACATGAAAAAAACTCTGGCTTCCGGGAGCTCGGTGGTTGGAAAAGGAAAGCATATCTTAATAGCTCGTTCCTTAACACTGAACTGAAGTTTCATGAGGGGTAGTTTCTCATAAAGTTGGCTGCAATGTGCCCTGAAGCCCTACTGATGAATGCCACAGGCTCTTACATCAGCTGCCGGTCCGCCCTGTGCTGGGCCAAAACTTTACTCCGGCATGGGGGGCTCGGAGCCACAGTGGTGAGGGCGTGCAGGGCTGTGGAGGGAAGGGACAGGGTTGCTGGGCAACTGGGCCTACCTTTGTCCTGTGTGGCTGGAGCCTGAGGACAGGGCATCCTGGGGCCTGGTGATGACACCCCCTCTCGGGGTGCAGGGTCTGGAGTCGGCGACTTGCATGACAGTGATTTCCCAACCTCTGTAACAAACCTAGAGCAAAAGTCCCTCCCCTTGGGACCTGGGGTGGGCAGGGCATCTCCTATGGGTGCTCCTGGGGAGGAACCAGCACCCCACCACCCAAAGCTAGTCCCTAGTGTCAGCCAAGTGGAGCCCAGTGCTGTAACCTCGCGCTTTTGGAGACAGAAGAGGCGAGTTCCCGTACAAGTGTCAAACCTGAGGTCGTGCAGCAGTGGAAACACGGGGACAGAGAAGCCGGTGTGCCGACAGACCCTGGGCTCGTGGCCATTGCTCTTCCAGGCGGGAGAGCAGTAGTCTCCTGGTGCAGGCACGATGTCACGGGCCTGGTCCCCTGGGAGGACCAGCGTCCTCTGGGCCTTCTCCGTTGACTTTATTGGCATCTATGTCCAGAACGTGAGGACAGGGAAACTCAGATAAATGACAGAGAAGACACCTCCCTGCTCTCATATTTGCTGGATAATAAAATACCAGCACTGACATAGCGTCAACAGTGTAATCTTTAAAAAGAAAGACTTTTCCCATCACTGGCTTGAGTACACTCTACATTATTGAAAAGAGAATGGAAGTGCAAGTCTCCTAATTATAACATCACCGAAATGAAGTTTGCTTGAAAACGTCCAAGGATGGCCTTCAGGTGTCTTCCTACTGGAGTGTAAACATGCCTTGGCCCTAACAAGACATCTGTTTCCTGCCTTCTCTGTTCCCGAGTGGGAGCACTCAGGGACCCGGCAGCCTTTCATCCCACACCCAAGTTTTTGGGGCAGCTGCTCGCAGCAAGAGCGAGGATATTGAGCAGATCAGGAGAGCTCAGGTGTGCCTGCCCTGTTCTGAGAACTGACAGCCTCGGTCCAGCTCTGGGCACTACCCTGAGTGCCGGAGCACCGGAAGATTAAAGAATGTGCCCCACGCCATGCTGGCTTCCTCCGGAAGTCCTCAGGCCAAGAGCAGGTTGCTCCACAATTTGGCCCCACTCTCGGCGGGGCCAATGAATCCCACCAACCACCACCCTGCGGCCTCCACTGCACCTTCCAGTCCAACAGCAAGGCCCGGTTGTACCTGGCTCCCAAGTCAAAGGGACTCCATACACGCTAAACGATGCTTCCATCTGGAAAACCAACGGCCTTTCATACTCCAGCCTTTCCCCCCCATAGAGCGCGCGCATGCGCAGAATGCTCGGCGCGTCCCTAAGCCTACACCTGGGCTTTCTACGGCTCAGCGCTGAGAAACTGAATGTTAATTTTAAATGAACACATGTGGCCACTGGCTACAGCACTGACAGCGCGGCTGGGGGCCAACACTTAAAGAACACTGTACGGTACTGCGTAGATTCAGATAAAAATGTCACAGCCCTTTCTAAGGCTTACTGCTATAAGAAATGAAACAACTGCAGGATTGGGAGTCGCCGAGCGGAAGGGTGCAGAGATGCGCTGCTTTTTCGAGCAGGCCCTCCCGGCGTCTCTGCGTAGGGACCTCCGACACGCTTGAGATGACGAGCGGACCTGCATCTGGTTTTTGTCGCTACTGTTCACGCACATTTCCCCAATCTTTAAACAAGTCTTCCTACGCAGTTCTCCCCCGCTCGTACCCACGGAGGGGTTGGTCGAAACCCCGCAGGTGTGTGGCCGCCCAGCAAGTATGCCCGCGGGCGGGGCCGCGGAACGAGCTACCCAGCGAGGGCGCCGCGGGCCCCGCCCCCGCCCACACGCACGCGCGTCGGGCCAGGCCGGGCTTTATTTCTCGGCTCCGTCCGCCTCCCCGCCGAGCGCCAAATAAGTTTCCGGGCCCGCCCAGGCCCGTGCGTGCGCGGCCCCGCCGCCTGCGTCACTAGGAAGCGCGCGCCCGGGCCTCCGCCGCCGCCGCCGCCGCCGCCGCCGAATCCCCAACAAGGAGCGGAGCCCGCGGTCGCCGCCGACGCCCCCGCCGCCCGCCCCGCCGCCCACCCGCCCGCCGGCGCCCGCGCAGGCCCGGCCGCGGCCCAGGTAAGCGCCCGCCGCCCCCCGCGGCGAGGCCTCTCGCTCCGCCGCGCGCCGCCGTCCAGTCAGGGGTCCCTGCGGAGCGTCAGGACGTTACGGCGGGGGGAGGGGAGCGGGGGAGGGGCGGCGGCGCGCGGCGGGCGTCACGGGCGTCACGGGCCCGCGTCAGGCGGCGTCGGCGGCGGCGCCCGCCTCCATCTTGCCGGAAGGCGGCGGGCGGGGGCTGGGGGTGTCCCCGCGTGTGGGCTCGGGCCTCCTGGGGTTGGGGCTGGTCCGCGCCGGGCCCGGCCCGTTGGGAACCATGTCCGCGCGGGCCTGGGGGGCGGGGGGAGCCGTGACCACGGGGCCCCGTGGTGGGCGCAGCCCGGGTGGGAGCCGTCTGCATGGGGACCCGGTGGTGGGGACCGTAGTGCGGGTTCTGGTGGGGGTGCATCCCTGCGGGCCCTTTGCTGGTGACCTGTTACACCCTTGGCTAACTTTATACTCCGTTCAGTTGATTGACTTTTCCACGGAACCAAGTTCTGTTTCTTTGCTGACACGCCGGGTTGCCGTTGCATCAGCCGTTCTTGTCTGACATACAGGGAGCTGTAGGAAATTGAAACGCAGGACTTCAGTTCGGGGATGAGCGAACACCTGGAGCCCATTACCGTAGTCTGAGCAGTCACGGTGTCCGTCGCCTGCAGATTTCTCCCCACCCCGTATTATTTTGTGAAACAAACACTTAGCAGGATCAGTACAGGACACTGCTGTACGGTGTGTCTCTAGGACGGACGCATCTCACAACCGCAAGTTGTGTGACTGATACCACACCCCCCCACCCCCACCCCCACCCCCACCCCACCGCCACCGCCACCGCCGGGCCGTCTGCTGCCCTGAGTTTCAGTATTAGATTCCTCAGAGATGTGCTGTCCTGGGCTTGTCCTGTGTCTGGCAAGCTTCAGCGTGGTGTCCTCTCGGTTCATCCTTGGTGTCACACATGCCAGAACTTCCCTTTTCAAAGCTAAAGTGCTTTGTGTGTATGCACCACATTGTGACCCATCGATGGACGCTTGCATTCTTCCATATGTTGGCATGGTGAAGAGGGTCACATTGAGCGTGGGTGCAGATGACTCTCACCCTGCTGTCCTTTGCTCTCAATGAACACCCAGACGTGGGGCTGGGTCACATGGTGGTTCTGTCTTAGTCTTTTGAGGACGCCATACTGTTTTCCACAGTGGCAGGCAGCATCAGTTGACAATGCCACCAACAGTACAGAAACTGTGTCAGTCTTATTAATGATAAAATCAAGTGGATTAAATAAACCCCAACAAGATAGATTAAGCAGACTGCTGGTTCAGAAATTATTTCTTCATAGGAAGTATCTTAAAAATTGTGGGAAGACACACTGGATGGGGGAGGAATTTGTATACATATATTTGTGTATATGCATATGTATACAAGTTCTGTGAATTTAGGACATTTATAAAACTACATTCAAACCTGGGCCTTAAAATAACAAGGCATTTCAGGCCTGAACTGGGAGGAAGAAGGCTGCTCAAGTGTCTTTAGAGACACCAGACAAATTCCTGGCTGAGTTAGACACGGAGGGTGTAGTTGAGACCAGAGAGCTGGTGCATTTGTTCCCCCCACCACACAGGGACACAGAAGGCAGGACTAGAGGCACCTCCTCCAGGGATGGATCGCCTCTTCTGACATTTTTCAAGAGAAACTGGAAATCTGAAATTTTTTCATGTGAACCTTGTAAACTTTGAAAAAGTTGGCAACTAAAGAAAACTGTTGAAACACTGTGAGGATCAAAGAAATCACACTTTTGGGACACTGGTGTGTGACTTCTGCTGTGTTTCTAGTGGTATTTTTATGAAAGTGTTAAAGTAAGAATGTCCAAACCTGTCGAGAATTTTTAGAATTATTTGAGCCAAACAGGATACACCTGGAAGCAAGATCTCATCAAACTGAGAAAAATGTTTCCCGGAAATGACAGTTTTGCAGCTTCTTTTATGCATTTGGAATTAAGGAGGGAAGGTGAGGAAGATGACATGGGGGTGGGAGAAAGCAAGGCGGGGATGGGATTGCAGAGTTCAGATTAGTGCTTCAGAAGGAGGATCTGACGGGCATTTCAAAGGCGTGGGAACTAGATGCACAGAGACAGCGGACAGGGCTGCTTATGGCAAAGGTGCGGCTTTAACAACGCAAGTCCTAGGCTGGTGACCACCCACCGTGACCCGGCAGCAGCCAGGGATGTGTGACCAGCTCCCCTGTGAGGTTACTTTCCTAAAACCACTTTTTCGTCCACAGGAAAATACTATGATCTTGCAGAAGACATAGAAAGCCTGATCTGAATCTGAGGAACTGACCGCGCACTAACAAACACCGCTCTCCACAGGGAGACCAGGGAACACGCGGTCTTTCCTTCACTTGTCCTTGCTTTTTCGTTGAGAAGGCGTGTTTTCTTGGCAGTAGTTAACCACCATCCCCCCCTTCAAATCACCTACATTCCTAGATTCCTTGCATTTCTGGGTCAAGGGTAAATGATGAGAGTGCCGTCATTTTCGATGGGTGGCCAGGGACTTCAGAGCTCTTTCTGTTCTCCGGTTTGTCTTGCCTGTGACCATTTCCTGGGGTTGTCAGGGGACCCATTCCTAGTTAAAGAGGGGAGCCCACAGGTCCTGCTGAGTCTCAAGACCAAAAAAGTAAGGTGGGCCCGAGGACCTTTTGTTCTCCTCCTCCAGTAGACGGTCACAAAATTGTTTGTTAGGTAAAGTACCGTGTTTCCCCGAAAATAAGCCCTAGCCGGACAATCAGCGCTAATGCGTCTTTTGGAGCAAAAATTAATATAAGACCGGGTCTTATACTATAGCAAAATAAGACCAGGTCTTATATTAATTTTTGCTCCAAAAGACGCATTAGCGCTGATTGTCAGTCTAGGTCTTATTTTTAGGGAAACACGGTAGGTGGAGTGTGAGCAGCAAAAACCTGAACCCTGGAGGCCAAGCTTTGCGAGTAGTGTCGAATGTGGGCTAGTTAATTGTGGCGGGAAGGCTCATTAGTGTGAAGGAGCTCAGAAGAGGGTGGGGGTCCCTCCTGAAGAGCTTCCCTCCAGCTGAGTGCAGTCGGCTCCCACGGCTGGGCGGGCGGGTCCCCACGTGTGCCAGTCCAGGTGGTCCACTGGCTGGACAGCTCATTGTTTGCCTCAGTGCTAGGCAAGTGATGTCATTCGCACATTAAGAACTATGGTAAAAATAAAGTTCTGAAAATGTTTCTGTTTTAGCAAATTTTTATATTCTCTACTTTGTGACCTGTATCTAGTCCTACTAAGTCAATTCTGTTCTAAAAGCATTAAAAAGTTGTTTTTTATTGTGGCAAAATAGACAGCACAGAATTTACCTTTTCTTTTTTTTTTAACTTTCATTTGTTTCAGTGTGTTTTCCCAGGACCCATCAGCTCCAAGTCAAGCAGTTGTTTCAATCTAGTTATGGAGAGCGCAGCTCACAGCGGCCCACGCGGGGATCAAACAGGCAACCTTGTTGTTAAGAGCATCGCGCTCTGACCAATGGAGCTAACCGGCCGCCCCAGAATTTACCCTCTTAACCATTTCTAAGTGTGCGTTCAGCACGTTCACACTTTTGTGCAGCCATCACCAGCATCATCCTCAGAACTTCTTCATCTTCCCAGACTGCCACGCTGTCCCCATTAAACACTGACTCCCTCCCCCGCCCTCATTGTTATCCATTCATCGGCTGACGGCCTGTGGCTTGTTCCCTCCTTTTGTCTGTTGTGAATATGCTGCTACAAAATTGGTGTCTGAGTATCTGTGTTAGTCAGTCCCTGCTTTCACTTCTTTGGGCCGCATGTATCTAGAAGTGGAACTGCTGGGGCATGTGGCGGTTCAGTGCTGAACTTTCTGAGGAGCCCAGACTGTTCCACGCAGCCGCACTGTTTTGTCTTCCAGCCATGCACAGGGTTCCAGTTTCCCCACATCCTTGACGGCACTGATTTTCTGATTTCTATCTGACTAATCTGATTTCTATCTGATTTATAATAACCCTCCTGCTGGGTGTGAGGTGACATCTCACTGTGGTTTTGACGGCGTTTCCCTGATGACCAGTGATGCTGAGCTCCTTTTTGTGGGCTCGTTGGCTGCTTGTGTATTTTCGTTGGAGAAATGTCTATTCTAAGTCCCGCACCCCTGTTTTAAATTGGTTTTGTGGTGGTTGTACTTCTTTTCATATTCTGGACGTTACTCCCTTATCAGATTTGCTTTGCAAATATCTTTCCCCTACTTAGGTTCCCATTTCACTCTCCTAAGAGGGTCCTTTAATGCATAACAGTCTGTAATTCTCATGGAGTTTAGTTCATCTTATTTTTTTGTTGTTGCCTGGTTTTCTGTGTGATAGCAAAGAAACTACTGGCAAATCCAGTGTCATGAAGATTTTCCCGTGTTTTCTTCTGAGTGTTTTATAGTATTAGCTCTGATGTTTAGGTTTTTGACTCATTTTGTGTTGATTTTTGTATATGGAGTGAAGTAGGGGCCCAGCTTTATTGTTTTGCCTGTGGATGTCCAGTTTCCCAGCACCGTTTGTTGACAAGACTGTTCCCATTCCTCATCAAATGGTCTTGGTGCCCTTATCGGAAGACCAATTGGTCTCTACGTGAGGGCGCAGTAGCATTTTGTGTGTGTGTGCCAATTTAGTTTTTAAAAAAGATTCTCAAAAGGTAAACTAAAGCTTATTTTTTGGTGTGCAGTCCTGTGGGTCTAGCCCATGTACCCCTTCGTGTAGCCACCCCCACCGTCAGATCCCGCGACAGACAGGTCGGCCCCAGCCTCCCGTGCTGTCCTTTCATGCACACGCGTGCCCTCCTCCCCAGTCCCTGGCAGCCCTGATTTTCTCCTTCACCACGTGTAAATGGACCCGCAGTGCAGCACCCACTCAGCAGAGTTTTTGGAGGTTCCTCCAGGTTTGCATTTTCATCTCCGAGTCTGTCCTATTGTATGGATGGACCACAGTTTGTCCACTTATCCCCTGGTGGTCATTTGGATGGTTTCCAGTTGCTGACAGGCAAAAAGCTGCCATAAAAATGTATGTGCAGGTTTTTGAGTAAACGTGTTTTCATTTCTCTCGGGCAAATATTTAGGAGTGGAATGGTTGGGTCCCATGGTAAGAGTCTATTTAACTTGATAGGGAACTTCCAGACATTTTTCCAGGGTGGTGGTGTGGATTTCCCTCCGTTTCCCCAAACCAGAGACAGGGCTTGTCTGTGCACAGTTGTGGGACGCAGGCAGCTTCCGAGTTCCAGCCAGGGGACACAGGGACAGGTGACAATGGGAGGCTCACCACAGGGTCTGCTGCGCTTCTGCCTCCTTCCCGTCCCTGCTGTCCGTGCACCCTGCTCGGGGCTCTTAGCTCTCTTAGCAGACAAGACGGGTAAGTCGTGCTCGCTGCGTCCTCACCAGAACCAGCAGTCCGGGAATAGCCCTTCTCTTGTCATTTCGGTCAAAAATGCTGGGACTGAAGGAGGGATACTTGAAGACACGCGTGCTGCGAGCTCTTATGGGGACCATCTGTGACCTGTGCCTTGTTTCCTCTAGGACTACAGACCCTGGGGAGTGACACTTAGTCCCGGGCGTCCTCCATAGCGGAGCCATGGCGACCCCGGATGTGAGTGTCCACATGGAGGAGGTGGTCGTGGTGACGACACCTGACACCGCAGTGGATGGCAGCGGCGTGGAGGAGGTGAAGACGGTGCTGGTGACGACCAACCTGGCGGCTCACGGGTGAGGATAGGGCCTCAGCTCTCCAGCCGGTGGGCTCGGCGGGCGTCGGGCCTGGCCTGGGCGTCAGCAGTTTCCCTCAGTCACTTCTCAGCTGAACTCAGGGTTCGATGAGAGTGGAGAGTGTGCAGGATAAGTGGGGGCATCCCGTCAGCCGGGACGGATGATGCTTCATCTTCGGCCCCGTCCCTGCGTCGCTGTGGCCACATAGTTCTCGTTTCTGGAAGTACCTGGTCATTTCTGTCCTGAGAAGTTGGCAGCAGGGACCGTGGGACGAGATGGCAGCGGGGAGACTTTTGCTAAATGGAGTTGAACAGCATGGTCCCTGACACTCGTGCTGACTGCTTCCTTTCCTCTCGCAATGGACGGCGTGTATCTTAGTCGGCAAAGTGGGCGGAGACGAGCTGTTGCTTTGTCCTTGCTGTCCCCATACACGGGCCAGTCCTCGTGGTGGCAGAATGGCACCACCTGTGGCCTCTGCCCTCCCGGGAAAGGCTGCCCGGGGGTTGGGCTGCCGCAGGCCTCCCTGTCCTGTCGGCGTGCTCGCTCTGTTCAGACTGACCTTGGCACGGCTCTGCCACAGGCAGAGCTCGGCCTCTTTGCCCTGCTGCTGTGTGGTGGCCCAGCCTGGGGGCTTGTCCTCACTGCCACGCCCTGCTCTGCCCTCCAGCGGGAAGAGTGCTGGACACTGGCTCTTTGGTTCCGTCACCTGCCTCACCGGCACACGTGACCGAGCCGTGCAGATGCAGGGCCTCTGATTGTCTTTTTTCCACCAAATCCCCATCCTGGCCCCTGTGTGCGTGTGGCTCCCACCCACATGCTCTGCAGTGACCTCCCACACCCCACCAGGAGGCCTGCGACCAGTGAGTGTGGCGAAGTGCCTCGTTTATGAAAGCCGTAGGACTGCCTTCTGCCCACAGCTGTGCCATGGCAACGGGCACGCCTGGCCTAGCCGAGGCTGGCAAGAAAGTAGCATTTTGCAGAAGCCAGCAGTTCCCACAGTGTCCGCTCGCTCCTGGTTGTGACAGGCACGCTGGGGAACCTCTCCCCTCCTGAAGCTCTCCTGGACGGCCCTCCATCTTGGTGGGAGCCCGGCGGCCCATGTGTCCCCTCTTGTTTGCCCGTGGCCTGTGGCAGGAGTCATGGCTCTGCTTGCTCAGTGCTGGGCTCTCTTGGGTCCTGCTTCCGTGTCTCCACTCCTGACTCACTTCCTCTGAGGGCTTGTCCGGTTCTTGTGTGGAAGGAGCACATGCTCCTATCCTGCCCCCATCTCTGCCTTCCAGGGTTCTGGCTTCACAGGGCAGTTCCCCTTCTGAGTCCGCACCCTGGTCAGTGTGACTTTCCCAGAGCTGTTCTTCCTGTAGGAGGCACTGGTAGCCAGCCCCCAAAGCCCCAAGTTTGTGTTTCTGGTCAGTGCTCTTTACTGACCTGGTCAGATGGGAGAGCAGCCCTGAGGATGTGGACGGGGTGGTGTGCCAGAATGTGGGTTCTCCCTGACCCCCACGTGGAGTGTGCTGCTCTCGGGGCAGCTCTGAGCTGTGCTAGCCCAGGCCTGCAGGGAACAGGTGGGGTCCGGTGTGCAGGCAGCTGCTTGGGACAGACGCCTGTGAGGGATAAAAGGAGGGTATGGGCTGGGGTGTAGGTGTGGTCCTGGGGGACAGGAGGGGCGGTGGGAAGAGCCCCAGACCCAGCGCCCCAGAGGTCCTTCCCTGTAGGGGTCCCCACAGCCTGCCTCCTGAGCCTCCCTGCATTTGCTGCTCCTCTTTTGGCCGCGTTGACCCGCCCCCAGAGGCTCCAGGGGTGCCGGCAGACCCCGGGTGTCTTTGCCGGCACTCAGCGCTCCGCTTCCAGGGCGGCCTCTCCTGGAGTCTCACACTCCCTGCTGCTGTATAGATGCCAGCCCTCGTCCGTCCTCCCCTTCCCCGGGTCCCCGTACATCCTAGGCTTCGCCATGACCACATGTCTGGGCTCAGCCCTGGGCTCACTGAGCTGCAGGCCTACTGTGACAAACACCTGCCAAGTGGTACCCGGTGATGGCGTCTCTGTGGAGCGGACTGGCTGGCCGCCCATATGAAGTGCGGTCTGCACAGCAGGGCCCTCAGAACTTTGGTCTGTGTACGGAAGTTCAGAGGCTGTAAACCAGTTCAGTGGTGCAGGCAGTCAGGAGGGTGGCTACTCCTGGGGACAGTGACTGAAGGGACGGCCATGCTGCCCCTGGAGTCTAAGCCTTCTGTGGGCTGGTTATACCTCAAAGTCTCCTGGTCAGACGGCAGCTGGGCATCCCATTCTCACCCCAAGTTCATCGTGCCCCCAGCCCAGAGCCCACCATGCCCAGGGGTGCCTGTCCCCTTGGCTCTGGGTCCTCTGTGCTGCTGGGGGTCCCAGTGGGCACCCTCTCACCGCTTTCTCAGCCGTCTCCTGCCCCTGCGCCCCCCCCTCCACCCCACCGCCCAGTGGCCTGTCTGACACACAGCCCAACCACCACGCTCCTGCCCCTGCTCTAACATGGGGCCCTCCCACCCTTCTCCCCCGCCGCCCCTCTGCCCCTGCTCACATCCGCCTGCCCTCCGTGCTGGCTCCTGGCTCGGCATTGCCTGGCTCAGCGTCCCCCAGAACAGGAGGTGGCCTAAGTCCCTGCTCCTCCCAGTTGGAACTGGACTGTCTCCGCACCCGCCCAGTCCCTGAGAGTGGCTGCCCCCAGGGGCTCGGGTGTCTGCTGAGGTTGGGGGCTGATGCTGTGGGCCGTTCGTGATGTGAGCTCACCTGCGGCCTGCACCCAGGGCCTGCCTGCATCTGTCCTCACAGCATCGCCCACAGATGCAGGTGCAGGTGGCCCCGCGGCAGCCTTACTTGCGTGTCCCGCTGGTCTCTGGGCTGTGCTCACGTGGGTCTTCCTGTGGGGGCTCTTCACGTCGCCGCAGGAACCCAGCCATGCTTCTGTGAACACTCCTCCCAGCTCTCTCTTTTTAAAAAGAATTGGTGGTGGGGTTTTTTCCCCACACACAGAAGCTTTTATATTTTTGAGACAAATTTATCATCTGTTTTGTTTCTGGGTTTTGTATTGTATAAGAAAACCTTTCACCACTTTGAAACGGTTCGGAAAATTGTAACACCTTTCTGTTCTCTCCTTTCATATTTATATTTGATTTGTCTAATTTATTTTGGTGTAAGATGAGGTTAGGCCATGGGTGATTTTTTTTTTCCTTCTTTCTAAAATTTTATATTTTTTGGTATTTTCTGTAACCCTATGAAATCATTATAATAGAAATAAAATGCTTTATTAGGGAAGGAAATGGAGGTCAGAATTCCCATGGAGGTGCCGGTCGCCTCCACAGGTGTGTCCTGTAGGTTTCACGTGCCCTGGCGCTGCTGTGGGCACCTGAGACGCCGCCGTGAACAAAACAGGCCATTTGGGAAAATACCTGCTGGGGGCAGTGACTGTCCGTGCCAGGTCCCGTGACCGGCACAGCCCCTGGGCTTCTGGACTAAGTTAGGAAGTGCGACCGAAACGGCATGCAGCAGCACGAACACTGCCTGTCCTTGAGCATGTTGATGTCTGTCTCCCTTTCTCGTGCAGGGGCGACCTGGCCGAAGACAACATGGACACAGAGAATGCGGCCGCGGCCGCGGCAGCTGCTTTCACAGCGTCCTCACAGCTCAAGGAGGCCGTGTTAGGTAGGGAGCCCATAGGCAGCTGGGGGTGGGGGGCAGTTCCCCAGGGCCCACCCTCCAGTCCCAGCGGGGGGCCCTTGTCTGCAGACGCCCCAGTTCTGCAGCCCTGCTTATTACAACTCCCAGTGGCTGGCAGGGAAAATTCTCTGAACACCTAGGTAGCATTAAAAGCTTCCAAACTTCAGGCCATTGCTGATAAGTTTCTCCAGAATTATTCCAGGGAAGTTCCATCTCGTGTCCTGAACTG
Source organism: Rhinolophus ferrumequinum (assembly GCF_004115265.2). Lineage (NCBI taxonomy): Eukaryota > Metazoa > Chordata > Mammalia > Chiroptera > Rhinolophidae > Rhinolophus > Rhinolophus ferrumequinum. The sequence continues at coordinate 446,032 of NC_046306.1, forward strand.
GTTTGTCAGCTGAACCCCCGTTTAATGTACCGTGTTTCCCCGAAAATAAGACTTAGCTGCACAGTCAGCTCTAATGTGTCTTTTGGAGCAAAAATTAATATAAGACCCAGTATTATATTATATTATATTATATTATATTATATTATATTATATTATATTATATATAAGACCGGGTCTTATGTGATATGGGATCCGGTATTCTATTATATTACACCCGGTCTTATAACAAAATAAGACTGGGTCTTATATTAATTTTTGCTGTAAAAGACGCATTAGAGTTGATTGTCTGGCTAGGTCTTATTTTCGGGGAAACATGGTAATTGTATTAATATTACTGTAGTTAAATTGATTGTGCATCTACTTGAAACTCTAACTTGTGGGACACACCCTGCCTACCTTGGTCGCATCTCAGCTCTTCCTGCACTGTAATTTCTGGTTTCTAGGTGGGAAGTGCTGTGGGGAGGTTGTCACTGATTCTGTTTTACCCCTTCCCTGTCACGGCACCTGGTGAGAAGTGAAGATGGCCGAAGAGGAGGAGAATCTAGAGGCTGAGATCGTGTACCCCATTACCTGTGGGGACAGCAGAGCCAACCTGATTTGGAGGAAGTTTGTGTGCCCTGGCATCAACGTGAAGTGTGTTCAGGTGGGTTCTGTGTGCCCGGCAGCTGTCACAGCACAACTGTGAGGCCCGAGAATGGGCTCCCTGCCCCAAGGGTGGGGCCTGTGGGCGGAGCCAGAGGCAGAGGGGTTGTGGGGGCAGTGCAGCCTCAGGGGCCTACAGGACTGTCGCTGTTACCAGAGCGACAAGGGAGAGGCAAGGAAAGCATCCGGCTCACACTCAGGGCTGCCGTGACTGCTGAGCTGGGGAGCTGGCTTTCCCTGGCAGGGCGGTGAAACCTGTGCTTTGGAAGGACCCATTTAGTCGAGTAGGGTGAACAGCATGGTAGCTGAGGTAGCCATCTGGTGCTGAAAGATCCTAGGTAGGGTGCCTCCTGAAGCTGGCAAAATAGGAAGAAATGCTCAGGCCCAGGGCCCAAGTAAAGGTGGGATTTAGAGGGATCGGGTACCAACTCTGTCTTCTGCCTACACAGTCTTAGCCTGACACTGGTTTTCTCAGCTTTGTGGGCCTGGGGATGAGGAGGTGAAGCCCAGGGCGTCCCAGGGTGTGTCGTTGGGGGCAGGATTGTCCCCTGTAATGCTGCTCCTTCCAAAGGGCTCTGCCTCTGTTAGGGTTAGCCACCAGTCCACACACCCCCAGCCCCACTCCACCCTGGGCGAGGAGAACTGCTCGCAGCTTAGCGCACAGTGGAAGACGGGCCCTCTGAAGGGTTCCTCCGTGGCCTGAACCTGAAGGGTAGATTAAGAGTTTAGTTGTAAGGGGTCCTGGCTGGCAGTTCCCGTGGGAATCTAACAGAAGCAAATGAAAGATGCTTTTCGGAGGAATTCATCTCTATCTCAGGTTTCAAGTAGTTTCCACAATGTTCCAAGAAAAGGAACACCTCACAGTAAAATAGAAACACTGAGCACACCAGGAAATGAAGCAGCTGAATGAGCGCATGGAAAGCAGACAGCAGGTCAGACCCACGGCACGTCAGGCATTGGGATTTTGAGACACAAAATATGAAATAATTGTGTTTATTTCAAGAGGTAGGAAAGAGGATCAAATATGAGTAAAGCATAAGCAGATGAGGAAAAACAAACTAGAATGAAATGCATGGTTACAATTAAACAGTTAGTGGATAGGTTTTACAGGATGTAGGCTGTAAAGCTGGAAAGAGAATTGGTGAACTGGAAGATGGAGGTAAAGAAGTTATCCAGAAGACAATCCACAGAAATAAAAAGGGGATGCAGAGGCATGAGAGAGCCTAATGCATCTGAGTTCTGGAGGAGAGAAGAGACTGGGTCTGAGAACTTTCATACTGGAAGATAGGCCATCGTTCAGGAGACAACAAATCCAGACTGAATGAGGTAAAAAACCAACTGCGTTTCAGAAAGCTCTGGGGCCTTCACTGGCTCCACCTGGGACAACTGAGCATCAAAACAACCAATGACCGTTTGGATTCTAACTCAAGGGAAATAAGCGTCTACAAGCCTGTCTTTACTGTAGTGCAGTTCACATCACTTACTTATGTCAAATAAACATGAGTAGTAACGCTCTCCTAGTAGAATGCGACTGACGGACATGGGCGAGAGGGAGCCAGAGACCGTGAGTGGGTGCAAGGCGGACATGGAACAGGAACCTGCCTCGTCTCAGCGCCCCCACTAACGGGCAGCAACCACGGACACAGGCGCTGTCCCGGCAAGCTGGCGCATGGGCATTGACCAGGTGTGACGTGTAGGCGTCAACATCAGGGCAGACCCGACCCCATGGTGGGTCTCCTGACGGCATGGGCAGGAATTCTGACTGTACTCGTGAGGAAACACCAGACAGACCCCAGCTGAGCCACCGTCTGCAACACCATTGACCTGTGTGCTGCAAAAATGCCGAGGTGAGGACGACAGGTGGCTGAGGAGCTCGTGGACCGGGGTGGGGGTGGGGGGCAGCTGGTGCAGCAGGGTCTAGGCTGGGTCCTGCGTCAGAGAGGGAGGTGGCTGCCGGCCATCCCTGGGACGCCGAAGTCTGAACGCTGCCCGTGGGCCAGGCAGTGTGCTGACGGCAGAGTGCAGTTACACAAGAGAACCTCGTCTGAGCCCGACGAGAGGTGTGGGTGTAAAACGCTGCGTGATGAGCCCGTGTTTCCAAGGCACAAGGATAGCTTCCTACGGCACATTTCTGGTCATGAAATATCACCAAACTTCTAAATGAAGACCCCAAACACTTCTAATGTTAAATGTGAAAATCCATGTAAGCTATACACACATTTAAGGAAGATGAATAAAAGTAAGTCAGATCCTTATTTTCCAACCCGATTTTCCAATCCAGGGTCGTGGGGGCTGGAGCAGAGCCTCTCCCAGCAGGTGGCTCACGGCGTAGACGGGACCCCCGCCCCCCACAAGAATTCCATGTCAGGGACACTCACACTCACATTCGCTCCGATGGGGACGAGGCAGACACATCATTCGCCTCACTGCACGTCTGGATGGGGGAGGAAACCCACGCAGACACTCCACATACACAGTGGCCCCGGCGGGAATTGATTTTTTTTCGTCAAATGATTCAAGGGCCCGCTGTGCTGAGGACAACGGGCCGATGCCTACACTTGACCCTGAACAGCCTGGGAGCGATCGCGTGCAGGCGCCTGGACGGGGAGCATTGGTGTGAGGGGCTGGGTGCAGACAGTTGAGCACTGGTGCTATTCTTGCTCCCGACCTGTGGGTTTAAAACAATCGCCAAATGAAAAGAAGGAAACAAAACAAGAGGGTACCATAGGTAGCATGTCGTGGAACAGAGCAGGAGATAAGACCCCAAAAATGGGGAGCAGACAGTTGCTCGGGCGCGAGGAACCCCCGGCAGCGAGGTTTTGCAGAGCTGGAGTGACTGTGCATGGTGACACCAGCTCCCAAAACGGGGCTGATATTTTCGGACACCCTGCGTTCGCCGCCAGCAGATCATCGCTGAAGGAGTGTGGAGCATTCGGGCGTAGGGGAGGTGATCCAGCAGGTTCAGGTGAAAGGAGGTGTGAAGAGTCAGGGAAGTGGGAATGTGGGCCAGGCACAGCGCTACCGACTGCAGTGTGGACAGCGCGTCTTAGGGACGTTCTGAAGGGACAGACGTGTGGCAGTGGGGTCGGCAAGGGTTGAGTGGGTCTGTGCAGCTCTGGACGCTGACCGCTTAGGTGGCCACAGCGTCCACCCTGAGCACAGTGCAGCTTCCTAACTGCCAGAGGAAAATTGGGAACGCGAAGAGTGACCGTCAGCCGATGAAGACGACAGCACCTGGGGAAGGTGGTCGAGGGGGAGACGGACCGGACAGGTATGGCCAGGGCGGGTCAGATGCAATGGCCAGCGACAGCCACACGTCTGAGGGGCAGAGGCTGGCCTGTATGGACTTCCTGCTGGTAGGTGGTGGCCAGGCCGTGACAGTGTCCCCGCCCAGCCGAGTGGGGGATCCATTGGCTTCCTGGGCTCAGTGAGAGAAGGGGCACATGCTCAGGAAATGAGGAAAGTTGCTTCCATCCACAGCAGTTCTCTGGCTGGTGGTATGTGCCACGGCTGACCCACAGCTGACACACGTCTGGTGGCGATAGAGCTGAGGTGCTCTGCTTGGCGGCTGGGGAGTCTGGGCCAGGCCGGGCCGGGTCAGCAGGGCCCCCCAAGAGGCCACCTTGGGGGTAGCCCTGGAGGCCACAGCTGGAGCCTGCCTTTCTGCCTCTGTGAGACCTGCTGACTCATCCATCCCACCCTGCTCGTTTTCTAAGTAAACACAGTTTTGTTTTGATTTTGGTTCCAATAATTGCTCATTTAACAAGATTGAATAGGATATTTTACATCCTCAGGCCATCTGAGCCCCGGCAGTGGGTGAAACCAGCAGGCCCAGACCTCTAAGTAGGGAGGACCTACTTAGTTCTAGACTGTGAAGTGGACATGTGTGCCCGTCAGGGCAAGAAGAGTGGGACGTGTGCTTCCTGCACTGTGTGGGGCCGTTAGGTGTGGGATGGGACAGGCGGAAGGGACCTTCACAGCTCGCCCTGTACACAGGGCCCTTTCCGAGGGTTGTGGTCCCCTCATCCCCCCGGCCCCCGGCCCACAGTTTATTCTTAGAGGGACAGCGCCAGGTGCTCAGCTCTCCATCCAGCCCCTGTCTGTGCAGGAGGCCACACCATTGGACCTAAGCTGCTCGTCCCCAGCCTCAGTCTGCGACACCGCAGGCGCCCGGCCTGGCCAGGCTCAGACGCAGCTTGGGCAGGAGGAGGCCCCGTCTGACGCCTGTGCTTCCCTCCGCAGTATGACCAGCACGTCATCAGCCCGAAGGAGTTTGTGCACCTGGCCGGCAAGTCCACCCTGAAGGACTGGAAGAGAGCCATCCGTATGAATGGCATCATGCTCAGGTGGGTGCTGGGCGGGCGGGCGCGCCTGTGGCCCGGGCAGCAGAGCTCCGTGCTCGTCCCTTTGCCTATGGGTCTCGCAGCTGAGGACAGCTGCATTGTGCCGGCTGCTCCGCCCGCACCCTGTGCAGTGTGACGCTGCCAGGCTTGCCGGAGCTTTGCTGTCTCATCTGGACTCTGGTTCTTACCTGGAGGCCCTTGTGACTTTCACAGTGACATGTTGGCAGTGCGTCAGTGTCTGCACAGGCCGCACCTCTCACGCAGCCTTCCCCACCGCTCTTTACTCGTGTCTCTTCTTACGAACGTGCACGTGCAGAGCCCCCAGGTCACCGGTGGCAGCGTCCCTCATCGCGTCCCAGGCCCGGGAGTGCGGGGGAAGAGCCCACTTCTCATTAGTCTGCGGTGCGATAGTCTGGCCAGTTGTTCGGACACTGTCCTTTCTGGCACAGCTGGTCTCCCTGCAAGGGTCCTATCCCCTCGCCGTCTCATGCCACTGAGCTCTGCGGGTCTCGGCCTGGCTCCGGCGCGTGCTGTGCTCTGGGGAAGGAGTCGCCCACCTCCCCCTTTGACACTAGCTGGGTCGTGTGGGACTGCACGGCTCTTGGCTGCTTCACATACACATCAGATCCAGGATCGAGAAGGCTCCAGGAGCACCCCGGGGGTGTGGCATGTCACAGCAACTGTGATACCTGTGAAGCAGGAAGCATGACGCCCCTTCCAAGAAGCCTGAGAAGACCAGGAATGCCGACGTGGTTTTCATGCTTCAGCGTTTCCTGCTTTGCGGGTAGCCATTCGCCCTTCCTGGTTTGGCAAGGGCAGCCCCATTGGTCCGTTCCTGCCCTTCTGCCTGTGCTCGTCCCCTGGCTGCACACGGCCATGCAGAGCCGCATTGACAGGGTGTGTGTGCTGCAGCTAAACGTGGTCGCTGGCTGAGGCAGGCACTGCTTTCTCCTGCCCTTTGCCCCGGGACATGCGGTCCTTGGCACACACTGCTGCCACGGGAGCACCTGTGGGCATCCCTGGGGGCCCTCACCACGGCCCTGTCCCTGTTTGCTCTCCTCGCGAACCACCATTGGGGCCTGATGGGCAGCCGCCAGAGCCCGAGACCCAGTGGCGCTGCCCACGTTTGCTCCGTAGCAGGCGGGGGTCCCTTGCCGCAGCGCTCACAGCTTGTCCCCAAGCGCACATTGAGCTGGCCCTGATTTCCTAGCTAGCGGCTGGGTGGCACAGCCGTGGGAGGCGATGGGCCATTTTGCTGGGAGAGCAGGCCAGGGAGCGCAGTGCGGCCCCTTGGAGCCTTTAGACCAGGGGTGTCCAAACTTTTTTCAACGGTTTTCACCATGGGCCATATGCGGTAAAATACCCAAACAGCCGGGCCACTCACTCGAGGTGAAGTACGTATTGCCTCACCTGGTTTATTTAAGTGAACTAAATATATTTTTGGAATTTGCTGCGGGCCAATAAAAAATGGATCGGGCCGCAGTTTGGACCCCTCTGCTTTAGACCCTTTCATGGTCGAGTTCACAGCACAAAGGCAGAGGCACAAGGCTTCTCCTGGTGGGCGTCTCCGCCATGCTCCTGGTCTGTGCCACCTTCAACAGCCGTGTCACCGTAGTTTGCCCCCTGGGGCCTTTTTGCTCCCTCAGGACCCCGGCCACTGTGGTCTTGCTTCCCCTGGTCAAGGCTGCGTGCTGCTGTCACGAATGTCCGCATGGCCGGCAGAGCTCAGTGCTGGGCGTGGAGAAGTCTGTGCGGGGGCCTCGGTCGCCCCTCCTGGGACCTGCCCCCAGGTCCGGCCTTCCTGTCCTCTGGGGACCTGAGGACATGCTAGTGGGGGCTGGGCGGGGCACCGTGGGGTGCAGTCGCGGCTGGGCTTTGGGCGCACGCGACACTCTGGTCTCCTTCCATGAACAGGAAGATCATGGACTCCGGGGAGCTGGACTTCTACCAGCACGACAAGGTGTGCTCCAACACCTGCCGCAGCACCAAGATCGACCTCTCGGGGGCCCGCGTGTCCCTGAGTAGCCCCACGGCCGCCGAGTACCTCCCGCTCACGCCCGCCACGGCTGACGGTATGTGCCACGCCAGCCCAGGGGACCCGCCTACTCTGCGGCTGGCCGCTGAGGGCACAGGAGGTAGACGTGCCCCGCGGCTTGGGCCAGCGGCCACCCCCTTCCACTCTGGGGAAGTCGGGCTGAACTGCTGTTTTCAGAGACAGGGAAGAGTCACGCGTTTTGTTTTGAAGCCACTTCTATTATAAAATCTTGTCATTCGGATGTAGAGGGGCATGTGAGGGGCACCAGAGGCACCGCCCAGTGCCCACCAGCTTTGCCCACACTGCGCCCTCGGCGGCACCTGCATCTCCCGCAGCACTTGGCTCTCGGCCGTGTGGCTGCCCCTTGAGTCTGTCGTGCTGGGGTCTGGTGCTAACTCGGAGCAGGACAGACTATGCCCCCGAGTCACTGTAGCTTTTTGAGTAGAGAAATTCTTAAAACTGAAGTCCGAGTGAAATGAGGTCCTAAGTTCCCCACTCGTATTACTTACTGATTTGGTACATTGCTGGTAACGTCACGTGCATTGTCTCCACACTGTCCCTGCACAGGGCAGTGTGGGTGTGCTGCTGTGTGGCCAGGGACTGTCCTTGCTGACCAGATGATGGCCAGTTGAGAGACCTTGCCCTGTACTTGGAGGGAGGGGAGGTGGCCGGGGGCAGCAGTCAGGTCCCGTCGTGTGCCCTGCCCTAGCGGTGGCGGGCTGCGTACGGACAGCTGGTCTGTGCAGCAGTCTTTCCTGGAAACTCCAGGAACACGCGGAGCTGGCAGTCGGCAGGGCTGGATTTGTCGGCTCTCCTTGTCCAGTGGGTGGGGTACTGGTCCTTCAGCTTCTTTCTGGACCAGAGTCCCAGGCTACGCTCTGGTCTGGCTCCTTGGATGGCCTGGGCAGTGCGGGGAGGGGCAGGGTCCCCACAAAGCACTGCCCGCCAGACACATCCACACGCACATCCCAATCCTGTTGGGCTGGCGGCTTTCATGAGGGTGGGGCCACCCCGGGTTCCTGGGTCCAGACCCTCAGCCTCACAGTGGGGTCAGCTGGGGTGGCTGGTCCCTGAGGAAGGACCAGGCTCTGAGCGCCCCAGTCAGTGCCCAGCGTGTCCAGCAAAGGCCACAGCAGGTTTAGCTCCGGGAACTCTGTCGTCCCTTCATAGTTTGGACTGGTCTGTCTGTCGCTTTACTTCACGTTACGCTGGTGGTGGTTTCTTCAGCCAGAGTTCCTTTGTGTAGCTAGTCAGAGATTTTGTGTCAGCCCAAACCACGGGACATTGTGCCCTCGGTTATTCTAAGAACGTAACAGCCCCGGCACGACCTCTGTCGGGTGTGGACAAGGTGACATATGCCTATGGTTAAAACACTTCCGCAGATGTTAGCCAGTCGCCAGCGTGTTGTGAAGCCAGGTCACTCTCAGATGACATTGTTCCCATGATTGTGCGCTATAGGCCCTAGAGACCGAGTGACAGCTTATGCGTCTCCTAAAGTCCCAGCTCTTCCAATTAGAAAACTAGAACTAGAGAGAAACTAAGATACACAGTGGTGTCGATGAAGTAGACGCAAGGGGCAGTGACCCAGCCAGTCAGAAGGGTGGCCCTGGGCACCCAGGTCCCTCCCACGCAGGGTGCCGTGTCCCAAGCTGTTGGAAATGGGTGGCAGGCTCAAGGAAGGTCACGTTAGCTCTTTGTCCTTTGTGCGTGTCTGGGATGAGGTGCCCGCGAGGAGACAGTTAAAAGAGTTTTAGGATGCGAGGAAGTGAATCGCGGCTGCACTGAGTGTGCTCGTGAGATTGGCGCCAGGGCAGACCCGGAGCTGGCGTTCGGGCGAGGCGCTGGGTGGGGCCCTGCTGCGAGGCTCACCCACCGTCGTCCCGGTTGCAGTGAATGGGTCTCCTGCGACCATCACCATAGAGACCTGCGAGGACCCCGGGGACTGGAGCACAGCCATCGGAGGTGCGGGGCCTTCCTGTGGGCTTCTCCTGGGTGGGGGTCTGGGGCGGGGGCCCTTGGGAGAGGCAGGCGGCCCACGGTGGGGTCCTTGTGGAGGGAGGGGCAGTGCTGCGAGGCTGCCTCCTGCCCGCTGACCCGAGGTCCCGCCTGGGCCAGCTCAGTGGTTGGGGGCGGGGGGGCGTGTCCTCCCGCAGGTCCTTGCTCCTCCTGTGGCTAGAAGCCTGTGGTGGGGTCCAGTGCGGGACTTCCGCTCTCTGAGCCTCTCCTTCCCTCCCAGACGACACATTTGCCTTTTGGCGAGGGCTCAAGGACGCTGGCCTGCTGGACGAGGTCATCCAGGAGTTTCACCAGGAGCTGGTGGAGACCATGAAGGGCCTGCAGCAGCGGGTCCAGGACCCTCCCCTACAGCTCCGAGGTACTGGGCACTGCCCTTGGAGCTGCCCTCCAGCTGGTGTGGGTGGGCGGCCAGCACCGCCCATCCAGGCCCTCTGTGCCACTTGAGCTGGGAGCAGAAGGGGCAGAGCTGTGCCGGTGGGCTGGGCCGTACTCACCGTGCCCATCGCCTGTGTCGCCTGCAGATGCCGTTTTGCTCAACAACATTGTACAGAACTTCGGCATGCTGGACCTGGTGAAGAAGGTGCTGGCTGGCCACAAGTGCCAGATGGACCGCTCGCGGGAGCAGTACGCCCGCGACCTGGCAGGTGCGTGCAGCCCATGTGTCTTGTCCCAGCCGTGCAGGATGGCTGCTTCTGGCGGGCGGGAGGGCACCTGGCGCTGTTGGCGGGCAGTGATGCGCCGACCGCCACTGCGCGAGGACAGTCACCTGTGCAGAGTGCCTGAGGCCCTGCGACGTGACTCCAGGAGAAAGCAGTGGAACCTGGAGAGGCCGCCTGTGTGTGCGTGGTGCGGGCTGCTTACTGCGCCCTGTGACCGACTTCCTCTGAGGGGCCCCGAGAGCGAGTGTCCGTGCACAGGGAGGCGGAGGGGAGTGGGAGACAGAGGCTTGTGGACACGGTCCCCAGTGGCCGGTCGTGCGGCCTGACGCCGTCTTTGCCCCCAAGCAGCCCTGGAGCAGCAGTGTGACGAGCACCGCCGCCGGGCCAAGGAGCTCAAGCACAAGTCACAGCACCTCAGCAACGTGCTCATGACGCTCACACCCGTGCCCCTGCCGCCCCCCATGAAACGGCCGCGACTCGCCAGGGCCACGTCCGGCCCGGCCGCCATCGCCCTCAGCCCGGGGCTGCCAGTCCCGCAGTTGACCAGCGTGCCACTCGGCAAAGTGGTGTCCACCCTGCCCACCCCCGTGCTGGGCAAGGGCTCCCCACAGGCTGCTCCCAGCTCGCCCGCCTCACCCCTGCTTGGGGGCTACACGGTGCTGGCCTCGTCGGGCAGCAGCTTCCCCAGCACGGTGGAGATCCACCCAGACGCGTCCAGCCTCACGGTCCTGAGCACGGCCGCCATGCAGGACGGCAGCACTGTGGTCAAGGTGGTGAGCCCACTGCAGCTGCTCACGCTGCCCGGCCTGGGCCCCACCCTGCAGAGCGTGGCCCAGGTGTCCCCGGGAGGCAGCACCGTCGTGACAGTGCCTACAGGGGCCGTGGAGAGCGCCGTGGCCACCCCAGGACCTGAGGAGCACTCGGCCACCATCGAGGTGGCCGCCATGGCAGAGGGCCATGGGCACAAGTAGCCGCTGGCGGAGGGAGCGGCCCCTCGCGGGCTCAGGACTGGCCGCCTCTCAGGCCGTGGCCCGTGGGACCACAGTGCCAGCGCCCGGCGGTCACATGGGGCTGCTGAACCAAAGAGAGGAACGCCAAACAGACCGAGAGGAGAGGGATAGAAGGTGACAGCAACCTGTGACGTCAGCTTTGAGTTCTGAGCCTCCTCCCCTTTTTTCTTGGGAAATATATTTTTCCACCTGTTGCTTACTGACACTGTTTACACGCTGGGCCCGGTCAGGAGCCAGGCGGGGGAGGGCGTGGACGCCTCGCCAGGGGCACATCACTAGCACATGTCTTGGGGACTGTCCCCAAGTGTGGAAAGCCATGGATCCTATGGATTTGGTTTCTTCCCGCAGTTTTCTGTAGGTTTAAGGCGGCTGGCACTCTGCTCTCCGTCCCCGGAACAGGTTAGCACGTGGGGCCTGGGGTCACCCACCTGAGCAGAGGGGCCGAGGGCCCCAGCAGCACGCAGTCCCCACTGGCCCTGCCCGCCTGGCGGTGCTCGGCGCTCAGGGGCCATTGCACACGCACCGCCGGGCTTCCAGTCAGTGGTTTAGAAGGCTTCTAGGAAGAGTCAGACTTCTAGCATTTTCAACCCAAACAATGCTGAGTGCCTAGGCTTCCGGAATCTGCTCTGGGTTCCAGAGTGTTTTGTACAAAATGGCTGTTGGGACAGCCTCCTGGGGAGTCCGATGGCGGGTGTGGCTCTGCGATGGCGTCTGTCCTGGGGGAGGGGGTGCTCGTTATTGCCCCGTGCCCAGCCTGCTGGTGGGGCCGCCATGACGGCCTCAGCCCCTGGGACCCCCGGAGGGGGAGCTGCACCCAGTGCTTCAGGCCCAGTGCCGGTCAGGGTGGGGACCGGACACTCGCTGAGGGGCTGTCCGTGGGCCATCCATAGTCGGACTTATGAGGACCAGGCAGGTGGCCAGCTGCAGGTCACCCTGGCAGCCCTGGGGTCCCCACCGTCGGGGAGGGCCCTCGCCCTTTGAAGGGAACTGGGCTCCGTCCGTCCTTCTGTCCATCAAGTGCCCAGAGCCCCCCTCAGCGGGCCTTGCCCCCACGTCAAGCTACTGAGGTGTTATCTTTGTTTTCTTTCTGTCACGTTTACGTTGGGTGTTGTCACAGCTTCCTGGGTTCAGTGTGCTGTTTACTTCTTGTTCAAACGCATCTTGACTGAGTTGGAGTCCTGTCAGGTGTGGCCACCCAGCCTGTCCCCAGGCCACACCAGCTCGACCACAGAAGACTGTGGCTTGCCCTTAGAACCCTTGGCTCAGTCAGCATGCCCTCAGGCCACGGGCCATTGAGAGAAGTGTCATTTCAGAGCCATACAGACAAGCGTGAGCAGCTCCAGAACTGACCCCCAGCCGTGCACAGCACTTTGTTAGCGCGTTAGGAAGCGGGGCTGGGAGGCTGCTCGCTCTGGGACATCTGTGCTGGCAGTGCCCCAGACCCCAGGTGAGGGAGGGTCTGCCATCTGGCCCCTCGTCGCCTGCAGTCCCTGCAGTGGGGGTTTCTGGGAAGGCAGGTCCCAGGTGGTTTTTCTCATTGGTGCTCAGAGGCAGCATGGGGGCAGGCATCTGAGTCCTACTTTGTATGTTGTTTTGCAAGTACCTGTTTGGTGCTTGGATTTAAAATAAAAATGTTTTTCATAATTCACGTCCGTCTCATGGTGAAGACTGCTCAGGAGCTCCCGCCACACCTCCTCTGGAGGGAGTGCGGTCTGGGGGCCACGGCCCTTCCACTGTCCCGAGTGACACCAGGTGCCTTGCTGTGGCCCCGGTGTATGCTTGTGTATTCACACACTTCCAAGGTGGACAGACGTAACTGGTGATGTGGCAGCACTGAGCGGGCCCTGCCGAAGTCTCTGGGTCCCTGGGTCCCGCGTGTGAGGGGTTCCTGACCCACGTGTGGCCGGCCCGATGACCCCCTCCCACAGTGCGGACATGGAGCCACTTGTCAGGAGGGTGGCAGAGCCGCCTGCGAGCCAGCTCCCTGCATGTCGGCCTGGTGCCTGCCCTCTCTGTTGTGCTCTCCTCCCCCAGTTGGGAGCTCCACTGGTACCCAGAGTCGGGGTCTCGCTGCCTCCAGGGTCACCACCCTCCAGCCTGGAGGACTACAGGCAGAGGTGTCCGCCATGGGTGGGGCAGACGCTAGCTTCAGGCAGGCAGCTGGGGGCCTGTGGGGAAGAGGGCAGGCAAGTGCGGGTTCCAGGGAAGCGGGGCGTCCCGTGGGGGTGGGAGCAAGAAGTCTGCTCTTTTCTGCTGGGCCTGAGTCAGACGTGGGACATGACAGGGAGCCCCTGTTGCCTGTAGCTCCTTGACCTTTGAGGCCAGTGGCTGCAGAGGCTGTGGGTCCGGCTGTGTCTGGCCTCTCGCCCTCCACACCACCATATCCCTGTGAAAGACACTCTGAAGGCCACCCTGGCTCAGGAGGAGAGCCCCCCAGCCACGTGCGGACCCCTCGCTGTGTTAGCGGCGGAGACATGTGGGGAGGCCCGGCAGCCTGGTGGGCAGCTGGTGCTGGCGTCTGCCCCGGGCGTCCACTCGGCGGGTGTGGTAAAGTGCTGCCTCCTGAGGAGGTCACAGGCTCCCGCCAGTGGGTTTCCGCCCTGGGGCCCATGAACCAGCCGCCAAGAAGTGTCGGGAGTGGAGGGTGTCGTGTGCATGCTGAGCACCACTGCCCTCTCTGGGCACAGGCGGCTGGTTCATGGGCCCCCGACAGTGACGGAGGGGACCGTGCCTTAGAGGTAGGGTCTCAGGAGGCTGGCCTGAGCAGCGGGGTGGGCGTGGTGCCCCCAAGGGGTCCGAGTGCCCATGGATGCCCTGGAGGAGGTGGGACCGCACAGGAGGGCTGTGGGGCATGCTGGTGGGCTCCTTATTGACTGCAATGGAAGACGTGCTGGAGAAGCAGCCCACAGCACAGACGGGGGGCTTCCAGGAGGGACCCCTTGCCCCCAGCACCTGGACCAAGGGGGACAGGGACCCTGGCTCAAAGCTCACGTTTCCTCCTCCAGAGTTCCAGCCTGACGGGTGGCCTCCAGGGTTCGGTGTGTGGGATGCACGCCAACAGGCTTGGGCTGGACAGCTGCTGGCAGAAGGATCCAGAAGAGCTCAGGGAAGGGAGGCCATGGGAGCTTGAAGGCAGAGTTTGTGGGCTGCCCAGTGTGGACACACCTCTTGTCCCAGCCCCGATCAGGCAGCCCCTCCCGACTCAATTTTTATCCTCCAGCAATTTGCAGAAACCCCTCAGAACGCGGTTCTTTGCTGATTGGAAGTGTGTTGAGGAGGGTGGAAGGGCACCGGTGCAGCCTTTTAGCACAGCCAGCAGGGGACGGAGGACCCATCCTCTGGGCACCAGCCTGCACTACATGTCAGGTGTAGCTGGCGGGGGCTTGGGGCTTAGGAAGAGCAGCTTGTGTGCAGCAGGTGCTCACCAAATGAGTGCCCTGATGCCAAGTGTCCTCGCCAGGGAGCAGGGAGCCCGCACCCTGGCTTCCCCTCCACATGTCCCCCAGCCTCTGCCCTCTGCCATGGGGTCTGGTCTCCCGAATGTCCCCAGGCGCGCCCTGTGGCTACGCCTGCCTCCCTCGACTTCCTGTCTCAGGAGGAGCACCACCACCCACCCTGCCCTCACCCCTCCAGAGAGCTCCCCTGCCTCCACTCTGTGACATTCTGCCAGGTGGCACAGTGTCCTCAGGATGGCTAAGGCCAATCACTAACCGGTCTCCTGCTTGCACACCCCTCAGCTACAGTCTGATCCGACGCCTGAACCCCCAGGCCCTCCCGCAGCCTTTGCCACCTCCACCAGGACTGGGGCCTGGACCCTTGACTCCCTCCAGAAGTCATGCAAGCTGTCATTCCTGTGCCCTGGAACCTCAGCAGTTCCGGTAAGTGGCCACATGTGCCTGAAAACAAGTGTGTTTTCTCTTGGCCAAGTGTGTGTCTACATTTGTCTTCTGGATCAAGCTTATGAACTCGCTGGGAGTTTCTATAGTTATTCTTTGGTTGGCTTGACTTGTGGGTTTCTGAGAGGTGAGAGACAGTCTCCTCCTTTTGGAGCAGTTTTAGATTCACAGCAAAAGTGAGCAGAAGGTACAGAGATTCCCCTGTACCCTTTACCCCCTGTGCACAGCCCCACCACTGTCTGCCTCCATACCACATGGTGCATTTATTACAATAGATGGACCTACGTTGACACATTGTCACCCAGAGTCCACAGGTGACATTAGGGTCCCTCTTGCTATTGGAGATTCTGTGGGTTTGGACACGTGTGATGTCATGTACCCACTATTACAGTGTCACACACAGTAGTTCACTGCCCTGAAAGTGCCCTGTGCTCCCCTGTCCATCCCTCGCCCCCCGACACCCCCTTCTCCTGGAACCCACTCATCTTTCGCTGTCTCCTTGGTTTTGTCTTTTCCAGAAGGTCGTGTAGTTGGAATCACACAGGGTGCAGCCTTTTTAGATTGGCTTCTCTCGCTTAGTCACGTGCATTTAAGGTTCCTCCATGTCTTTTCATGGCCCGGCGGCTCATTTCTTGTTAGTGCTGAGTAACATTCCACTGTCTGGATGGACAGTTCGTTTATCCATCACCCACTGGAGGACATCCCGGTGGCTTCCAACTTCTGGCGATTGTGCATAGAGCTGCTGTCAACGTCCGTGTGCAGGTTTCGTGCGGACAAGCTTCCAGCTCCTTTGGGTAAATACCAAGGAGCGTGATTGCTGGATCCTAGGAGTATATTTAGCTCTGTAAGAAACCGCCAAACTGTCCTTCAAAGCGGCTGCACCGTTTGCTTTCCCCACAGTGACTGAGGGTTCCCGTGGCTC
Source organism: Rhinolophus ferrumequinum (assembly GCF_004115265.2). Lineage (NCBI taxonomy): Eukaryota > Metazoa > Chordata > Mammalia > Chiroptera > Rhinolophidae > Rhinolophus > Rhinolophus ferrumequinum. The sequence continues at coordinate 461,555 of NC_046306.1, forward strand.
CACGTCCCCGCCGCTGTGTGGTGTCGGTGCTCTGGGTCATGGCCATCCTGACAGGGGTGCAGGGCTGTCTCGTTGCCTTAATTTGTGTTTCCCTGATGACGAGATGGGGAGCATCCTCTGTGCTTATTTGCCATCTGTGTATCTTCTTGGGCGAGGTGTGCTCAGGTCTTTGGCCCACTTTTTAAATCAGGGTTTTCATCTTCTTCTTATCGAGTATTAAGAGTTCTTTGTATGTTGGAAAACAGTCCTGAATCAGATGTGTCTTTTGCAAATATCTCTCCCATCTGTGGCTTGTCTTCTCATTCTCTCGATATTTGTCTTTCGTAGAACAAGTTTTTAATTTTAATTAAGTTCAGCGCATCCATTTTCTCTCTCGTGGATCGCGCCTTTGGTGGTGTATCTGAAAAGGCATCGCCAACCCTAAGGTCGTCTGGGTTTTTCCTGTTTTCTTCTAAGAGTTTTGTGGTTTTGCATTTTACTCTCAGGTCCGTGGTCCATTGTGAATACATTTCCGTGAAGGGTGTAAGGTCTGTGTGTGGATTTGTCTTGTTGCACGTGGGTGTCCAGTGGTTCCAGCAGCGTTTGTTGAAGAGACAGTCTTTGCTCCTTTGTCAGAGGTGAGTGGACTGGACCGTGTGCGTCTGTTTCTGGGCTCTCCAGTCTGTCCGCTGATCTGTTGCCTGTTCTTTCACCAGCACCGCGGTGTCTCGGTTACTGCAGCTTCAGACTGAGTCCTGACGCCCGGGGCATCAGTCCTCCGACTGGCTCCTCCCTTTCAGTAGTGTGTCGGCCGTGCTGGGTCTTCTGCCTTTTCTCCTTGTGACGGTCAGAGTCCGTCTGTCCAGGTCCGCACAGTGACGGGCTGGGGTCTGACGGCATTGCCGTGAATCTTTAGATCGAGTTGGGTGCTTTATGTGTTTTAGGGTTAGGTTATCAGGCATATACGTGTTCATGGTCGACACAGCGTCTGAGTTAGTGTTTGTGAAACAGGTGGCAACACATTTTAGTGGGTTGTGAATCCAATTAAGAAGACTGTGTTTTCTTAACCACGGAGGAGCAGAATACAGCAGAACAGAGTGCATCTCTCGCAGCACACGTAGCACTTTGGGAAGCTTGACTTGCAGAGCCTAGTCAAAAAAGTTTGAGAAACACTGTTCCCTGGTGGATTCCTCCTTTCATTAAATAGTGTTCTTTCCTGGTCCTTTTTATCTGGTGGGTTGTCTGAAAGCAATATTGCGGTGTCAGCATTTATCAATTTAGTGTTGGTCTGTAGATGCCCGGCTTATCTTTTGCCTATATTTCTAACCATATTGTGTCTTGGTGCATCTCTGGTGAGTAGCAAGTAGAAGCTGTGTTATCTTTCTTTTTTCAAAGTCCACTCGGTGACTCAGTCTTCCGGTCGTAACTCACGGTGACCCATGTCTCCTGCTAAGTTGTCAGATGGGCTGAGTGTTTGCGAGTTTTCTTTCCTCCCTGTTTTCCTACAGTGTGGATGACTCTCGGCTCTCCACTGTCGTGTGTCTTTACAACATGTCCACAAATTCTGACACTCCTCCCACAAAAGCTGGAGTCTCATTTCCCCCCTTGATGTGGGCTGGCTTGGTGACTCACTTTTAATGACTAGGATGTGGCAGGCGTCCTGCTGTGTGGCTCCCGGCTGGACTGGCAGAAGGTGGCTGTGTCCACCTACACTTCTTATTCTCCCGTGTCTGTCCCTCTCAGTCTCTGTGTCTGTCTCCCAACAAGCCCGCGCTGCAGCCTGAGCTGCCATGTTGGAGAGACCAGGTAGACACAGAGCAGATGCTCAAAGCCCCCAGCCCCGGTGGAGAGAGGAGCCTCAGATGGCCAAGCCCCTGAATCCGAGTCCTCCACTGGAGGCTGCGGACAGCTCTGCCCGCTGGTCCCTATCTAAATGACCCACAAGGCTCAGGAGTGTAATAGGTGCTTGTTGCATGTTTACGTGACCCGTCTCGAGTTAAAGTTGTGTAATGGGAGCCAGGGCCTCAGTTCACATCTTCCCTGCTGTTTGCTGCCGTCCAGCGCTGTCTGCAAGAAGCTGGCCTTCCCTGCGCCTGCCCAGTGTGTGTGGTTCTGCTGGACCCTGGGTTGCGGAAGAGGGATCACCCCCAGCCAGACCGGCACCTGCAGTGCAGTAAACTTTCCAGCATCATGGATTTCCTCTTGAGGCGACAATCCTGCAGGCACAGGGTGTGAGCCAGCCTGGCTGGGAGGTGACAGGAGGGAGGTGACAGGAGGGAGGTGACAAGAGTGAGTCCCAGAGGCCACGAGGATGGACTTGAACCTCTGGCATCAGGAGCTGGCCACGTCCCTGTGTTCTAGGGTGGAGACTGCAGCTCTGGCCGAGGCCCCGCCTCCTGTCCTGCTCCACCTGGAACCTGCGCTGAGCTGACCCCGTGGTGTGTGGGGGTCAAGGCAGGTGCGCCATGGGTGTGGGAGACAGCTGCCCCCACGTGGTGGGGAGTGCCCATACCCTGCCTTTCCTCCATCCTGAGTGTGGCCCCCTCCCACGGGTCATTCCCAAGAGGTGCCCAAGTCCACGGGGTGGGGATGGGGAGGAGGGGGGAACGACACCCAGAATGATGGGGCTAGAGGGCCAGCAAGAGACAGTGACACTCAGGGGACAGGGGAGGAAACCCCCAATCCCCGACAGGTCACCTCAGGAGGGGAGGGGTCTGATCAAACTCAGGGAGGGCTGGGTGGGCTGGTGACTCCTTCCCAGGTGGTTTGGGGACCTTCCTAAATCTTTACCAGGTCATCTCATTTCCACAACGCCACACCCCCCAGGCAACCTTCCCCCAGGGCCTGGTCTGGGGTCTCCCGGGGGTTAGAGCATGGGGATGGGTGCACAGGTGGAGACAGGAACCCAAGGTGCAGGCACGGACACTACTGGGCTGTGGGGTCAGGACTGGGAGAGAGCAGAGCCGCTGCGTGGACCTTCCCGAGGCCTCCAGAACAGGGGCCCCTTCCTGGCCCCCATGACCTCCTCATGACCTCCCCATGACCTCCCCATGGGGAAGGACCGTTCCAAGTGGTCCTGTGGCTGTGCCCCTCCCCTCGGTCTAGCTGGGACCCTCCCACCCTAGACTCAGTCAACCCTGAGCTCCAGGCCAGGGTGTGACCTTGTGACTGGGTGGGAGGGCCCCTGGGAGGGTCCCTGGGAGGGTGGGTCATTGAGTACAGGACCTGGTAGTAAAGTTCTGCTCAGGTGAGTGGTAAGCAGAGGCTGCTAGGACCAGCTAGGAGGACCAGGCCAAGTCACCCACTTACGCCCAGACAGGAACTTCACAGCCTGCAGAAGTCCTGCTGAAGGAAGGTATTTGGGGCTTTTCCACCCATTCTGGGTGACGGTGGGGGCTGCAGAGGGGAGGGGCCAAGTCTTATCCGCTGGAATATGCTGGGTGCGGAAGGCCTGGTCTTGGTGGGGATGGAGGTGGTGGCTGCATGCTTTATTTACTTTTAATTTGATATACTTTCAAACAAACAGAAGTTGCAAAAATAGTGCAAAGACCTTCTACGTCTTTTTCATCTAGATTTGCCGATCGCTTACATTTGGTCCCCTCTGGTTTGTCATAAACTACTTTGAAACCACCCGAGGGTAGGGTGTCCTCCACCCGACACGTAAGTGGACGCTGCCGGCAGCAGGGACTTGTCAATTATAGAAGATGGTCATCTGCCAGGAATGCAGTAATGTTCCTGACCCCCAGGCCACCTTCGAGCTGTGCTGTCCCTCTGATCCCAAGTGCCTGGGAAGCTGCGATGCTTCGCGGCTCATGGCCCCTCAGTGTCCTCCAGGCTGGCTGCCTCCTCAGCCCTTCTCCATCCTCAAGACCTAGACCTTTCGAGGAGCGGTGGGTCACTGTGCAGGGTCTGTGGTGTTTCCTGCTGAGGTTTTGCTGTTTTGGCTGGAACCACAGGTGGGGACCGTGCCCTCAGTGCGCCCGCCTGGTCTCAGCACGGCAGCCTGTCCTGCTCGGTGACATGAGCCCTGACCCCCTGGCCCAGGGGAGCCTGATCGGCTCTCCACTGCAAGGTCACGGTCTTTCTTTGTCACAGGAGGTATCCTGGGAGATGTCCTGAGACCCCGTGCACATTCCATCACCATTATAACTGTGCTGGTTGCATTCAGTCTATTCCTGAGCAGTTTGGAAAGGACAGCTGTGCTCCTAACCCAGAGGGATGTGGACACAGGGAGCCAGGAATACACTTGATACAAAATCAAAGGTACAAAAGGTAGAGGAAAAAAGTAACTCTCCTCCTGTCCCAGCCACACTTTACTTCTGATTTTTGTAGCTGACGTTTTGCACCTTACGTCTTTTTCAATTCTTTGTTTTTCGCTTTTTTTTAATTATTATTATTATTATTTTTTTAAACTGAAGGTGCATCCTCTTTAACAAGTTGTCTTGGAAAAAACATTGCAGAACATTTGTGATGATTCTTTCCAAGTTACGGCCTGGAATAGTCCCTGGCACAGGGCAGGGGTGCCAATCAAAAGGTGAGCGCCGGGCCCTAGGCCCTGGGCTCAGGCCTGCTGTCCTGGGTCGGGGGCAGCACAGGCTGCACTCGTCACGCCAGCCTCTGCATACTCACAGGTGAAGGGTCTGTGTCCTGTCCCTCTGACGGGCACCACCCCTTAATCCCCAATTGGCCTTTCCTGGTCCGAGAAGTGACAAATATCATCTCTGTAGCTTGCATTTACCCCAGAATGCGGTCTCACTAATTGAGAGCCTTAGCTGTGATAGGAAGTGTGATTGGGGTGTGTGTGTGTGTGTGTGTGTGTGTGTGTGTGTGTGTGTCTTTGGACTATGGCTTTTTCCTCCATAAATTACTGTTTTATTTGTGTTGGGTGAACTTGTCAGTGCTGTACTGCTGAGACATGCTTAACTGGCTGTCCCAGAAGAAGAAATGCAAGGATTCGCAGTGTTTGTCGACTTCATGATATAAGCATTTCCATCAGGACAGAGGTCAAACCGCCAGCCTCAAGTCTGGCCTGAGCCAGGCTGCTGCCAGGGCTGCCCCCCCCACCCCGAGATTGCCAAAAACAAACGCACACGTCCCCGCATCCCACCGTGGTTTCTGCGGGTACCTCGAGGGTTGATTGGTTCTTTTGTTAAAGCTCTGATCCAGCTGCTGTTTGATTTGCTGTCAGGTGATGGGTAGACATCCCCCTGCCCATTTTTGTTTCAAGATGCTAACCAGTTGTTGTACAGAATTTTTTTAATAAACCGTCTTTCTCCAGTATCTGAAGGGCATCTGTCATAAGGTATGAAATTCCTGTGTGCATTTCAGCCTGTTTTTGGACTCCCATCCTCCCACCTTGACCTGCTTGTCCATTTCTGCTGCAGAACCACACTCTGCCAGTCGCTTTACTGTGTTTTAATGTGTGGTGGGACTAGTATCCTCCGTTCCTTTTCCTTTTCAAATTAATTGAGCTGTGACTACATGTACCATTGTATAAGTTTAAAATGTCTACTGTGTGGCTTTGATACGTTTCTAATTGATTGACACCACACTGTTAGCCAGCACGTCTGTCTCACACACTGAACATTTCTTTTCGTGGTGGGAACAGTTACAATCTAGTCTTAGCGACTCTGGCATTTGTAACACAGTGTTGTTGGCTGGATCCAGACTTCATGTGCCCAGTGGCTAGTCTGTACCTTACGTAACATCCCAACCCCACTGTGTCTGGTACTTTGTCCTCTCTGTTTTGAAGAGTTTGGCTTTTTCAGATTCCATATGTAAGCAATATCATACAGTATTTGGCTTTTCTCACTGAGCATAACGCCCTCGAGGTCCATCCATGTTGTCACAAATGGCAGGATTTCCTTCTTTTTCATGGTTGGATAATGTGTGTGTGTGTGTGTGTGTGTGTGTGTGTGTGTGTGTGTGTAACATCTGCTTTATCCTTTCATGTGTGGACAGACAGATACTTTCCAGGTCTTGGCTGTTATGGCTAATGCTGCCATGAACACGGGGGCACATACGCCTGGGGACCCTGATTTCATTTCCTTTGGATAAACACCCAAAACGGGGATTGCTGGATTATATAGTAGTTCTATTCTTAATTTTTTGAGGAACTTTCACACTTTTTCACAGTGACTGCACCAGTTTACATAACCCACCAACACTGTATGAGGGTTCCCTTTTCTCTATGTCCTCGCCAGCACTTTTTTGTGTTTTTGACATTGGCCATGCTCACTGTGGATTTCATTTGCATTTCCCTGATGGCGAGTGGCGTTGAGCATCTCTTCAAATGCCTGTTGGCCATCTCTATGTCCTCTTTGGAGAAATGTCTCTTCAGGTTTTTGCCCATTTTAAAAATTAGATTCTTTGGGTTTTGCTGTTCAGTTGTATGAGTTCTTTATATATTTTGGATATTAACCCCTCATTAGACATATGATTTGCGAATTTTTTTTTCATTCTGTAAGTTTGTCTTTTCAATTTACTGACTCTTTCCCTTGCTCTGCAGAAGCTCTTTAGTTTAATGTAGTCCCACTGGCTTATTTTGTTTTTGTCACCTGTGCTGCTGGTGTCATATGCAAGGACTCCTTGCCAATACTGATGTCAAGGAGCTTCTCCCTGTTTTTTTTTCTTGGGAGGTTTATAGTTTCAGGCCTTACATTCAGTTTTTGATCCATTTTAGTTTAATTTTTGTGAGTGGTGTGAGATAGGGCCCGGTTTCATTCTTTTGCATGTGGTTATCCAGTTTTCCCAGCACCATGTGTTGAAGAGACTGTCCTTTCCTTATTGTGACCCTGGCACCTGTCACATTTTTACAGTCAAAAATTAGTTGACTGTAAGTGTGGGCTATGTCCTGCACTCTATTCTGTCCCCTGGCCTATATGCCTATTTTTATGTCAGTGCCACACTGTGTTGACTACTGTAGACTTGTAATATAGTTTGAAATCAGGAAGTGTGATACCTCCAGCTTTGTTCTTCTTTCTCAGGAGTGCTTTGGCTATTTGGCATCTTTTGTGGTTCAAAATAAATGTTAGGATAGTTTTTCCTATGTGTATAAAGAACGCCTTCCTAAAACAAATTGAGGAAGAGGTGACATCTTTAAGTAATAGTATGTCTCCTCCAAGAACGTGGTTGTTTGTTCCATTTTGCATGGTGTTTCCATTGTGCCTCTCTGGGACTGTCCATTTTCTTGCATGTTTCTTTTTTTTTTTTTTAATTAAAGTTCATTGGGGTGACAATTGTTAGTAAAATTACATAGATTTCAGGTGTACAATTCTGTATTACATCATCTATAAATCCCATTGTGTGTTCACCACCCAGAGTCAGTTCTCCTTCCATCACCATATATTTGATCCCCTTTACCCTCATCTCCCACCCCCCACCCCCTTTACCTGCTGGTAACCACTAAACTATTGTCTGGGTCTATGAGTTTTTGTTTCTCATTTGTTTGTCTTGTTCTTTTGTTGTTTTGGTTTATATACCACATATCAGTGAAATCACATGGTTCTCTGCTATTTCTGTCTGACTTATTTCGCTTAGCATTATACTCTCAAGATCCATCCATGTTGTCACAAATGTTCCTATATCATCTTTTCTTACCGCCGAATAATATTCCATTGTGTATATATACCACAACTTCTTTATCCATTCATCTATCGAAGGACATTTTGGTTGTTTCCATGTCTTGGCCACCGTAAATAAAGCTGCAAGGAACATTGGAGCACACGTGTCTTTATGGATGTTTTCAGATTTTTTGGGTAGATACCCAGGAGAGGGATTGCTGGATCATACGGTAATTCTATTCATAATTTTTGGAGGACCTCCACACTGCTTTCCATAGCGGCTGCTCTTGCATGCTTCTTGTTAGGCTTGTCTGGGTCCTTTGTCGCTGCTCGTATTTACCAAGTGTTCTTCTCTGTTCTGTTCAGTAAACTTGCTGTTTGTCTCCAGGCTCCTGGCACGATTATGAATGGCCTGCTCCACCTGCTTCCTGACTTAAACGGGAAGCTTCAATATTGTCCTTCCCAGCAGGATGCTGACCGGGCTGAGATAGACGCACTTACTGTTTCAGGGACCGTCTTCATGCACCAGTTACCTCGTGCTCTGTGAGGAATGCCCCCCAAAACTTGGTGGCTTAAAAGCATAATACACATTTATTATCTCACCCACTTATTATCTCACAGTGGGGGGTGGCATGGCTGGCGGCTCAGGCTTGGGGTGTCTCGTGATGTCGTCGTCAAGCTGGGGCTGCGGTTGTCTGAAGGAGGGTCCGCTTGCAGGTGACACACACACCTGGCAGTCGAGGCAAGCGGCTTCGCTCCCTCCTGGCCTGGGCCTCTCCACTGGCCTGAGTGTCCTCACAAGCTGGTGGCTGCCTCCCCACAGAGCCGCGACCCAGGAGAGCAATGCGGCAGCACGCATGACACGGCCTCAACCATCGCACCCCGTCATTTCCACCAGGTCTGTTGGTTACACAGCTCGGTCTTTTTCAGTGCTCAAGGGGACCGTGCCAGACGTGAATCGGGGAGGTGGGGGACCACTGGGGTCAGGTGTGTGACGGTGGGGGTTGGGTGCTCTGTTATCAGGGAGCCGCTGAGCCTTCGCCAGTGATCAGGGTGCATCTGTTTTCTCAAGTGGGGGCTGAGGGTGGTGTCTGCACAGGGAGACCCAATGCAATTAAGCTGCAAAACACACCCCGCTTGCTCGCTCTACAGTTAAGAATTGGGACCTTCCCTCACTCTTTCTAAGCCCTGGGGCAGCCCAGACACCCTCCCTGCGTTTTAAGGGCTGGATACATACAGCCTCCCCAGGTAAGAAGACAGTCCCCAGGTATGGCCCTCCGCAGGTAAGAGGGCAGTCCCCTGGGACCCAGACTGGCTGGTGCATTTTAGGGGGTGGGGCTGTTTTGGTGGGGCCGCCCCCAGCTCCAGCCCCTCCCCGCTCCCAGCACGATCTCCTCCGCATCAAGCACCCTCCTGCACGGACCCCGAGTCCGCTGAGGGCTGTGCGGGTGGCAAAGCAGCCCTGCCGGTCGGTCCACGCTCCCCGGAGGAAAGGGGTGCTGCGGCCACCCCATCCCGCCCCGCTGTCACACCTTCTCGCCATGCTCTGGTTTCCAGGCAAATTGCCCAGGGTCGCGCACTCCAGCATCTGGGAGACGGGGCGCCGGTTCGAATCCCGCAGGCACTGGTGGTGCGGGACGGGCGGGGACCGCTGTGGTTCGGGGCGGCGCCGGGAGGGGGGCGGGGCGGGGGCAGTGAGGTAATTTCCGCGCTCGGGCGTCAGAGGTTTGAGTCACCCCCGGGGCAGAATCGAAAGTGATCGCGCGGCGGGCGCGGCCGAATGGGGGGTAAGCACGGGGATGCGGGTCTCGACTGTGGGTGGCAGCTGCCAGCGCCCCCTCCTACAGTCGGGGCCTCGGTGGGACCCGGGCGGGGCTCCAGGGAGAGGAGGGGCTGCAGGCTCCCGGCTGCAGGCGGTGCTAGTGGAGTAGGGGGCCTGGCGCCCAGGGACCCCCACCAAGGCGCAGCCGCTGGGCCAGCAGCCTGGGGTGCTGACTCAGCGCCGGGCTTTCCCTCAGGTAGCCCTGCAGCCTCAGCACCCTGACCCTGGCGGCCCGGGGAGGGAGCAACCTCTGGACCCCCAAGTGTTGTCCTCAACAGCTGCAACTGCTCCTGTCTCTGAATACCCATCGGGTTTGGGGACCTCTTCCTGGTCTCCTTCTGGAGGGGACTCCAGTTCTCACTTGGAGTAATCAGGCTTTCCACTCAGGGTTGACCTCAGATCATTTCCTTTTTACACATCATCTCTGTGTCGCCCTCAAAGTTTCTCTTGAAAGTTTCCTTTAGAGGAAACTGGCAGTGTTTCCAGAAGCCAGTTCCCCCTTCTGGGCCCAGCTGGCTGGGGAACCCCCAGAGGCACCGCCTGGGCAGGGCCCCTCTGTGCAAGGTTCTGCTGCTGTGTTCTCCGAACATCCCCATTGCTCCCATGAGAGGCAAATAGTCCCTGTCCAAACAGGCGTGGGTGGGGTGCACCGTCCCCAGGAGCCAACTGTCTCCAGAATGGGGGGTGCTGGGGGAGCCCTGCGAGTCCCTGGGCCTCCAGGGCTCCTGTTGCCAGGGCAACCTCACAGCCAGCTGGCTGCTTTTGAGAAGGGCCCAGAGACCCTTCAGAAGGGGAGGGGTCTGGGCTGGGTCAAGGTCAGTGGGGCTCGCCTCCTTGGACCTAATCACTCATCCTCTCCTGTCCTGTGAGGAGAAATCTCCTGCTGCTCCGCTGTCTCAGCCCCTTGCTGAGGGAGAGGCAGTGTCTCAGCCCCCACCTGGAGGTGGCAGCCCTCCTGGCCTCAGGGCCTGACCTTGCTCTCTGTGCTTCCCGTCCCAGACTTCTCTTCCAGGGTGAACGGCCCCAGAGGACCCGCTGCACCTGTGAGCCTCAAATGCCGCCCCGCAGAGTCAGGCCAGCATCGGAGATGGCGTCCCCCAGGTCTGGCCCATCGCCCAGCGGCGCCACAGCCACCCAGGAGCCAATTCTGGCCAAGCTGTGCGCCCGGCTGGATCTGTGTCTGGGCTGCTCCCGCTGCGCACAGTGCCTCAACGAGAGCACCTACCTCCTGCGTGCTGTGGAGCACAACTGCACCCATGAGATCCTGCTGGCTCGCTTCAAGCAAGCCGCCAAGAGCAGGGTCTGGCGCAAGGTGGACCCACGGCCCAGCTTCCCACAGCCCCTTCGCTACCAGGTCTGCCGCTACTACCGCCCTGGTCAGGGCTGCCGCCGGCACCACAACCGGTGCACCTTTGCCCGCAGCCCCGAGGAGGCGCTGGTCTGGACCTTTGAGCGCGAACACAACGTCCGCCGCCCGCGGCTGAAGGCTGCGGTGCAGGGTGGCAGGGCCCAGGGCGGGCTGCATGGCCCTGCAGGTGCCATCCTCACAGAGTTTGGTGGCCACTTCCAGCTGCTCTGCTCCCACTGCTTCCGGCACTGCCCTCCCCGCCTCTGCCCTGTGGACCCCCAGGGCCGGTGCCCCAAGCACGGAGCCTGCCCCTCGCTCCTGACCCATGTGAGCTCCGAGGGCCGTCGCAAGCAGCAGGTCACAGAGGTGCGGCCACGGCCCCCATACGGCCGGAGGCTGGCCTATTGCATGTTCGTGGGGCGCGGGCGGCCATGCCGGCACGGGGTATCCCGCTGCCAGTATGCACACAGTGCCGTGGAGATGGCAGTGTGGGAGGCTGAGCAGCTGGGTGGGTTCCAGCGGGGGGATCTGCTCACACCCCCAGCCCCTAGGGGAGACAGGCACACAGCCCGCCACGGCCAGCCCCCCAGAGTCCAGCTGTACTGCCATGCCTGCCTGGTCACCTGCCACTCCCAGGAGGCCTTTGAGAACCACTGCTCATCTGTGGAGCACGCACAGATGGTGGTCTTGGACCAGGCTGTGTCCTGGGAGCACAGAAGCCCGCCCACAGGGCTCTCCACCTTCGAGCTCTGCCCCAGGTAAGGACAGTGAGGCAGGGCTTGGGGATGGAGAATGAACCCACTTTTAGCGACAACCAGGGGTTCCCTGTCCTCTCTGTGTGACCACCTGGCACCTTGTGGGTCTTGGGGGAGGTGGAGGGAAGCTGGTCCCAGGCCGCTCGTGTCAGCCTTGTCGTGCGGGCACAGGAGTGGACAGGATGGAGCAGGTCCCGCCAGTGCCCTGCTCCCGGCCTGGAATCTGTTCCTGCCCACCCCCTATAGGCCTGTTTTGGGCTGAGGGTGCCTCACCCCTCATGGCCTGCTGGCCTCCCTTACCCCCAGGCCCGACCTCTGTGAATATGGGGATGTCTGCACCAAGGCACACTCAGAGCAGGAGTTGCAGGAGTGGACACGGCGCGTGCAGACTGTGGAGCTGCGGGAGCAGGAGGCCTGGCGGGAGGGGCTGGTGCCCTACAAGGCGCGGCTGCTGGACGAGTACCAGCGCAGCAGCACCGAAGTCCTGGTGGTGAGTGGGGCCTCGTGAGTGGGCCAGGGCAGGGCAGGCAGGGGCCAGGGCCCCTGACGACAGCCTGGCTTCCCTGTGCAGCTGGCTGAGAATGTCGATGGCGTCTCCGCCACCTGCAGCCAGCCCCTGATGCATCGGGCCCAGGAGAAGAACACTGAGCACAGCTGGACGTTTGTTATCCACTCTGAGGTGAGGGGCAGCATAGCCGCGAGACAGCTGGAGCCACTGCCCTGCACAGCCTCCCCGTGTGTGTGCGCGCGTGTGCATGTGTGCACGTGCATGCGTGTGTAACTGCGTGTGTGCGTCGCCTTCCCATACCCTCTGCCGCTGTGTCTGGCAGAGCACCCCATGCTGCACGCTCACCTCACTCAGGTACGTGGGGCCTACACAGGCTCTGTGACCCCATCTTGCAGAGGCAATCATTGAGGTTCAGAGAAGCTGAGCGCTCTGGTGGGGTCACAGCTGGGAATTGAAGCGGGGCAGGGCTGTGTTTTAGCTGGGACCCCGATGTGTGGGCTGGCACCCGGGGTCACTCACCATCCAGTTTCTCCCCAGGAGCCCCTGCAACATGTGGCCCTGCTCAAGCAGGAGCCGGGAGCAGCCTTCTCACTGGTGGTCCCCCGCCTCCCTCCGGGCCAGCTGTACGCGCAGGGGGAACGCTTCTGCGTGCCCGACCACCCCACCGAGTTCCGGGTGGGGGTGTGTGTGCAGAGCGCCTCCTTTGGCACCTTCGAGCAGTGGGTGGTCTTCGACTTTGGCCGCCGGCCGGTGCTGCTGCGGAAGCTGGAGTTGCAGCTGGGCCAGGTGCACTGCCCCGGGCTCTCTGGGACAGCAGCGCCCGGCCACCGTGAGGAGCTGGAGCGTTGGCACACTGGCAACCGCCATGTGGTGCCTGGCGTGGAGCGCACGGCGGAGCAGGCAGCCCTGATGGCCAAGTACAAGGTGCCAGCCCTGGCCCTTGAGTTCCAGCGCAGCGGCCTGGCCCCGGGTCCCCTGTCCCACACCAACTACCGGCAGAGGATGCACCAGTTCCTCTACGAGGAAGAGGCCGCCCAGCAAGAGCTGGTGGCCAAGTGAGTAGGGGCCGGTGGGCGGGCAGGGCTGCAGTGCCAGCTGCAGAGCTCTGGCCCGGGTCAGCTGAGCCATGTCCCCTACCAGGCTGAACCTCCGGGGCCCTGTGTCCCTGAAGACGGCCCTGCAGACGCCAGCCCTTGGCATGCTCTTCCCGCCGCCAGGAGCCCTGTATGCCGAGGTCCCCATCCCTTCCTCCCTGATGCCTGACACAGACCAGGGCTTCCTGCTGAGCCGGGCGGTCAGCACGGCCCTCGTGGCCCCCGTGCCCGCCCCTGACCACACGGTGTTCGAGGTGCAGCTAGAGACCCGGGCCAGCTCCGAGCAGGCACGGTGGCTGTTGCTGCCCGCGCACTGCTGTACGGCCCTGGGGCTGCAGCCTGAGGCCAGCCCTGTGCTGGAGGTGCAGTTCCAGATTGACCCGCTGACATTCCGCCTCTGGCACCAGGCAGTGGATGCGCTGCCCAGTGAGCGACTGGTGGTGCCCGACCTGTCCACCTGTGCCCTACCCCGCCCCCGGCCCAGCCCGCCAGCGCTGCACGGCAACCGCAAGCAGAAGCTGGCCGTGGAGTTCATCGCGGGCAGCAGCCCTGGAGGCAGGCAGCCCATAGCCCCACTGCTCATCTATGGCCCCTTCGGCACAGGCAAGACCTACACCTTGGCCATGGCCTCCCTGCAGGTCATCCGACAGCCCCACACCAAGGTGCTCATCTGCACACACACCAACAGGTGAGCCCAGAGCCGCTGCTCCCTGCGCCCGGCTGAGCTGCTGTGGTGGTGTCTCCCCGAGAGAACAAAGGGGACTTCTTCTGGGGTCTGGGGCTCTGGCTGCTTCCTAGGTCCCCTACAGGGCCGGGAGGCTAGTGCTAGAGCAGACGTCCCAGGGCTGCTTGGCCGGTGGTGGACTGAGCCCAAGCTGGGCACACCGGGACCGTAGTGCGTCCCTGGGTGAGTCCGTCACTCTGATCCTTGGGACTCTCCCTGACAGCCAGTGAGTCTGGACTGAAAGGGCCAGGGGACGTGAGTGCTTAGGCCTGGTGCAGACTGCCGTGTGGGAGGGGGGCTGTGCGTGTCCACGCCGGGCTCTGGGCGGGGTGGAGTGGGGGGGTGCATCCCCAGCACTTCCTGGGCCAGGATTTGCCCTTGTTCTTAAGAGAACACAGATCTACGCTCTGGGGGCCTCGGACATGGGTCTGTAGACTCCTTTGAATTCCCAGCATGGGCAGGGCTGGGCACACAGCAGGCGCTTTCGCACAAGCCGCCAAGGCCCCATGTGCCCTCTCCCCCTCAGCGCGGCCGACATCTACATCCAGGAGCACTTCCACAGCTACGTGAGCAGCGGCCACCCAGAGGCCAGGCCGCTGCGGGTGATGTACACCGACCGCCCGCCGAGCCAGACAGACGCAGCCACGCTGCGCTACTGCTGCCTGACGGAGGACCTCCGGGCCTTCCGCCCGCCCACGCGCGCGGAGCTGGAGCAGCACCGCATTGTGGTAACCACCACGTCGCAGGCCCGTGAGCTTGGGGTGCCCGCCGGCTTCTTCTCACACATTCTCATCGATGAGGCCGCCCAGATGCTGGAGTGCGAGGCCCTCACCCCGCTGCGCTATGCCCCGCTGGGCACTCGGGTGGTGCTGGCCGGCGACCACATGCAGGTCACACCCCGGCTGTTCAGCGTGGCCCCGGGCCGGGCGGCCGGGCACACACTGCTGCACCGCCTGTTCCAGCACTACCAGCAGCAGGCGCACAAGGTGGCCCAGTGCAGCCGCATCATCTTCCATGAGAACTACCGCTCCACTGAGATCATTGTCGCCTTCGTGTCACGCCACTTCTATGTGGCCAGGGGCACCCCCATCCACGCCAGTGGCAAGGTCCCGCGACACCCCCGGCGCTACCCGCTCATGTTCTGTCACGTGGCCGGCAGCCCCGAGCGAGACATGTCGATGACATCATGGCTCAATGCGGCCGAGGTCGTCCAGGTCGTCGAGCAGGTGCAGGAGGTCTACAACACCTGGCCCCACTGCTGGGGCGGCCGGGAGCAGAGGCACATCTGCGTAGTGTCCCACGGTGCCCAGGTAAGCAGACAGCTCCTCCCCAGCCCCTGTCTGGGGTCTGGGGGCCTATGCCCCTGGCTGGGCCTCCTCGCCTCGGTTTCCCCTTCTGTAAGAGGGGCCCAGGGCCATGTGCACGTGAGCTGTGTGCTGGCACCAAGGGTGGCTGTCGTGGGGCCCTCACCGAGCACTGAGCGCTCACGGGCCCAACCGGGTCCTGTGTCTCCAGGTGAGCGCGCTGAGGCAGGAGCTGAGGAGGAGAAACCTGGGCCAGGTGTCTGTGGGCAGCTTTGAGATCCTGCCAGGTGGGTGATGGGTGGTGGGCAGGGCGGGGCTGGCCCCGGGAACACGCGCAGCCTGACCACACCCCCTTGCAGGGCGGGAGTTCCGGGTGGTGCTGCTCAGCGCAGTGCACAGCTGGCACAGCCTGCGGAGCCCAGGGGCACCCGGCCTGGAGTTCTTCACAGACGCCCGGGTGCTCAACACGGTCATGACCCGCGCCCAGTCCCAGGTGGTGGCCGTAGGTGACGCCATGGCCCTCTGCTCCTTTGGGGACTGCAGCAAGCTCTGGAAGAGCTTCATTCGTGAGTGTGTGGAGCATCGCAGCGTCTGCCCCGAGAGCCTGTCGCTGGAGCAGATCGAGCAGGGTGTGGTTCAGAGGCAGCGCTGGGCCCGCTGCCTGCAGCCTGCGGCCCCACCAGCAGAGAGAGCTGTGGCAGTGGTGGCCGGGGACATTGGCCCAGAGGAGGGGAAGGCAGGGGACGCAGCCACAGAGCACGCAGCGGTGGCGCAGGCGGAGCCAGAGGCCGTGGCCGAGGCCGAGGGGGGTGCAGACCCGCCCCGGGCCTCGGAGGCAGGAGACGAGGCCACACAGAAAGCAGAGGTCATGGGGTACCCAGCAGTCGGGGACGTGGCATCAGCAGGGAACTCGGCGGCCACAGAGAGCGAGGACCCCGGGGACCCCGAGGACGCTGCGTCTGACTTCTGGCCCTCTGACTGGGAGCTGAACACCGACGACCCCGTCCTGCAGGAGCTCCTGGACGAGAGCCAGAACGTGACCGTGACCGTCCGGGAAGACGGGCTGCTGGACACCGTGGCCAGGCCTGCATCCCCACAGCAGGCCCGGCAGTACGTGTCCCTGCCGCGGGCCACACTGCGCCACCTGCTGCGCCTGGAGCCAGAGAGGCACCACCGGTGCACCTTCATGCAGGAGACCTTTGAGCGGGCGACGGCCATCCCGCTGGACGACGCGGGCCCCGGCCCCATCCTGGTCAGGGGCCGCTTGCACTGCGGAATGGCCTTCACCGGGGACGAGGTGCTGGTCAAGGTCCTCGGCGGTGACAGGGGTCCTGCCGGGCGGCCGCAAGGCTGTGTGCTGGGTGTGCTGAAGCGGAGGCGCCAAGAGCTGGCGTTCGTGTGCCGCATGGACGAGTGGGACCCACGTATCATGACCCCCATCGATGGCTCCGTGACCAAGATCTTCGTGGCTGACCTGAAGGACCCGCAGCGGGTGCCCGTGCACTGTCTCCATAGGGGCCGCCTTCAGCGGGTGACAGAGGAGCGGCTCCCTGCCCAGGCCTGGCGCCGCCGGCTATTTTGGGTGCGCGTCGTCCTGTGGCGGGAGCGCTTCTACTACCCGTTGGGCATTGTGCTAGAGGTGCTGCCTGAGGCCACCACCTGGGAGCAGGGCCTACGCATCCTGGACCTCGAATACGAACTGCGGGAACCCTCGCCGGACCCGGCCGTGGTCTCCAAGGTACTGCAGAAGTACCGCGCCGAACTGGGCCGTGCGCCCAGCTGCCGGGAGGACTGCCGTGGCTTCCTAACCTTCACTGTGGACCCCCGGGGTGCCTGCAATCTGGACGACGCCCTCGGCGTCCGGGACCTGGGTCCCAGGTACGAGGTGGCCGTGCACATTGCCGATGTGGCCAGCCTCGTGCCGAGGGACGGGCCCCTGGATGTGGAGGCCCGCAGGCAGGGCACCGCATTCTATGCCCCCGACCGGGAGCCGACGCCCATGCTGCCAGCCGGCCTCTGCCAGGACATACTCAGCCTCCTGCCCGGCCAGGACCGCCTGGCCATCTCCCTCTTCCTCACCTTCGAGAAGGGCAGTGACCAGCTCAAGAGCCTGCGCTTTGCGCCCTCCGTGATCCACTCCAACCGCCAGCTGTCCTATGAGGAGGCTGAGCAAGTGATCAGGGAGCATCCGGGGGCCGGCCTAGAGCTGCCGAAACACCTGGACTCTGTGGACGCCTGCGTGGTGGCCGCATGCCACTTTGCCCACGTGCTGCGCCAGCGTCGCCTGCAGTCCGCCTGCTACTATGAGCAGCCGGATGAGGACAGCGAGCTGGGCTTCCGTGCAGCCCACGCCATGGTCAAAGAGTACATGATCCAGTTCAACAGGCTGGTGGCCGAGTTCCTGGTGGGCAGCGAGCGCACCCAGACGGTCACGCCACTGCGGAGGCAGCCCACCCCCAGCAGTCGCCAGCTCGAAGCCCTGAGTGAGAAGCACGGGCAACTGGTGCCCCTGTCACTGCACCTGCGCCAGCACCTGAATGGCTGCAGCCCCCCCGCCCTGCAGCTTCACCTACTGGCCACTCTCTGGAGGCACGTCCAGCTTGCAGCCCACGCAGAGGATGCCGGCCGGCTAGTGGACCTCATCACCACGGACGACATGCACCCCTCACTGGCTCCCGTGGGCCTGGACTTCCGCAAAGCCCTGGGCCGCTCCACCTTCGGCCGCTCCAGCCAGGGCGATCAGCAGCCAGCCAACCACTACTCACTACAGGTGGACTGGTACACCTGGGCCACCTCGCCCCTCCGCAGGTACATGGACCTGGTGGTGCAGCGGCAAGTCCTGCTGGCGCTGGGCCAGGGGGGCTCCTCCTATTCTGCCAGGGACATTGACGGGCTATGCCACGACTTCAGCCGCCAGCACTTGCGCGCCCAGAGCTACCAACGCCAGGCCCGCAGCCTGCACCTGGCCGCGCGGCTCAAGGCCCAGCCACGTAACAAACTGGGCTTCACAGTGGACGTGGAGGAGGGCGCCCGCTGCTTCAAGCTGTTGTTCCCGGCCAACCGTGAGACCCTGCCCGACCTCTGCCCGGTGTTCTATCGCTTCCTGCAGCTGGCTGAGCACCCCCACAGCCTGGCAAGCCGACCCGGCCTGCAGCTGGTGTGGCGGCGCCGCATTTACTCAGTGCAACTGAACGGGCCATGCCCCCCACTGCCGGGTGCCCTGCTTGACCCGCACACACGGCCCGTGGACGCTGCCCTATGGCAGCAGCTGCTGGAGCTGGTGGAGGAGCAGCGGTGGCCGGAGGCGGCTGCCCTGGTGCGGGGGTGGGGCACTGTGGAGCCGCCGGGGCGGCAGGTGGGGCGGGTGGTGCGCAGCCGCTGTGGCCACTTCATGGAGGTGACCCGGGAGCTGGGCAGTGGGGACGTGCTGCAGGTGCAGCTCA
This sequence comes from Rhinolophus ferrumequinum, assembly GCF_004115265.2. NCBI lineage: Eukaryota > Metazoa > Chordata > Mammalia > Chiroptera > Rhinolophidae > Rhinolophus > Rhinolophus ferrumequinum. The sequence continues at coordinate 480,094 of NC_046306.1, forward strand.
GTGCCACCCTGCAGCGGGGCATCCTCACACCCACCCTGCAGCTATGGACTGTGGTGCCTGGTGTCAGCCTGTGCCTGGAGCACGTGGAGCGGCCAGGCGACTGCTTCTCAGGCCACACGCCCCAGGCGGGGCAGGACCGCTGTGGCAGCGTGGAAGAGTACTCCCGCGTGTGGGCACCGTTCTGCTCCCTGGAGGCGGCCACCAACACGGTGGCCGAGAACGACTCCATCACGCTGCAGCACGTGACGGTGACCTGGGATGCAGAGCGCACGGCCCCTGGGCAGCTACAGGGCACCTTCCGCCTGGAGGCTGCCTTCCTCCGCGAACACTGCATTGACATCAGCTGGGCACACTGCTACCTCTGCATCCGGCTCGAGGGGCTGCCGGCCCCCCCCGCCACCGCACCCCACAGGCCCAGCAGCCTCGGGCCTGTCCTTAGCATCGACCCCGACACGTACACCTGGGTGGCCCACGGGCTGACCGAGGACTGGGACTCAAATCCAAAGGAGGGCCGGCAAGAGGCCCCCAAGCAAGTGCATTTCTTCATTCAACACATGCCCATGGAGAAGGTTCCGGAAGAGGTGCTGAGGCCTGGCGCCCAATTCACCATTGAAGTGCTGCCCATGCAGCTTCCTGACCTGTGAGTGGCTTCCATGGGGTGGACAGGGAGTGTGAGAAATCTGGGCTTCCTCTTCTGGGAGGGGGTGGCTCATGGGGCAGCAGCCCCTCCCCAGGAGGGTCCTGTTGGTGTTCCAGTGTCCATCTTCACCCCACCTGCCCCCAGCCGCAAGGAAGAAGCCGTGCGTGAGCTGGAGAATTCATCCCCGCTGGTAATCAGCATTGCCCTGGGCCGCGCCCTCCCCCTGCCCCGCCACCCTCCACGCCACCCAGCTGGCCAGCAGCCCCTCTGCAGAGGTAGGTGGCACCCTCCGGCACCTTGTGCCCCTGCCTTCTACCTGGCCCTGCCCTGCACCAGAGCTCAGGGAGACCTGGCCCCTCCCTCAGGCACCCCCCACAGGTTCCTGGAGCGACAGAACTTTGACATCCCCGGAGGCCGCCATAAGCTGAACCCCAGCCAGACCGGGGCCGTCAGAGAGGCTCTGAAGAAGCAGTTCACCGTCATCCAGGGCCCACCAGGTAGGGCCACATTGGGGGTGGGGGGCGCGCAGGCAGGCTGGTGGGGGCTCTGTCCACCCCATTCTCTGTCCACAGGCACGGGGAAGACGGTGGTGGGCTTCCACATAGTATTCTGGTTTCACAAGTTGAACGAGGAGCAGGGGCTGGCCTGCGGCACCCCCAGCAGGGAGAAGACGCTGGGGAGACCCTGCATCTTGTACTGTGGCCCCTCCAACAAGTCGGTGGATGTCCCGGCAGGTGCACTGGGTCGGCCATGTGGGGGCTCTGCCTGGGGGTACTGGGCCCAGCGGACAGTGTCTCACGCTCCGACTGCCCCCAGGACTGCTCCTGAGCAAGAGAGCAGAGCTGAAGCCCCTTCGCGTGTACAGCGAGCAGGCTGAGGCCACCGAGTTCCCGGTGCCGGGCGTGGGCAGCAGGAGCCTGTTCAAGAAGAGCTCTGGGGAGGGGAGGCCCAACCAGAGCCTCAGGTGCGGCCTCTCAGCTGTGCGTCCATGTGTCTGTGTTTGGGAGGAGGTGAGAGGCCTGAGCCTTGGGCAGGGGGCAACACGGCTTCACAGAGGTCTCCCCACCAGGAGCATCAGCCTGCACCACCGGATCCGGCAGGCCTCCAACCCCTACGCCACAGAAATGAAGGCTTTTGACGCCCGGCTGCAGAAAGGAGAGGTCTTCTCCAAGGAGGACCTCAACTCGTGAGTGGCTGGGGCCGTGGAGCTGTGTCCTGGCACGGGGGGGCTCCCTGGGTGACCAGATGGCATCCCCCACAGGTATAAGAAGATCCTGGGGAAGGCCCGGAAGTTCGAGCTAGACCAGCACAGCGTCATCTTGTGCACGTGCTCGTGTGCGGCCTCGGCCACCCTCAAGAACCTGGACGTCCGGCAGATCCTTGTGGACGAGGCGGGCATGGCCACGGAGCCCGAGACCCTCATCCCCTTGGTGAACTTCTCTCAGGCTGAGAAGGTCGCTGGGTGTGGCATCGCCCCTGGGATGCAGGGAGAGCACAGAGGGCAGCAGCGTGGAGGGGTGGCGACGGCCGTGGGCCTGGGGCTGTCAGGACCGTGCCTGTCTGTCCCTCCAGGTGGTTCTTCTTGGGGATCACAAGCAGCTGCGACCTGTGATCAAGAACGAGCAGCTGCAGAGCCTGGGGCTGGACCGGTCGCTCTTCGAGAGGTACCACAGGGACGCCTACATGCTGGACACACAGTACCGCATGGTGAGCCGTCCCAGCCCAGCACTGCTCCTGGGGCCGGGCATGCCAGAGCTGTAGCGGCCTGCTCCCCAGCCTCCTACATCCAGCCTGGCCTCCTGGGGCCACAGCAGGGACAGGTGGCCTGTCCCTGGCTTATGTCCTTCCTTGCAGCACGAGGGCATCTGTACCTTCCCCTCCATGGAGTTCTACCAGAAGAAGCTGAAGACCTGGCAGGGCCTGCGGCGGCCGCCCAGCGTCCTAGGCCACGCCGCAAAGGAGAGCTGCTGTGTCATCTTTGGTCATGTGCATGGCCACGAGCAGAGCCTACTGGTGTCCACAGATGAAGGGAATGAGAACTCCAAGGCCAACCAGGAGGAGGTGAAAGAGGTGGTGAGTGTCAGGTGGATGCTTCTGGTGCCCCTTGGTCAAGGAGGGCATCCTGGAGGAGGTGGTGGAGGAGTTGAAGGAACAGGGGAGGCCCTGGAACCCAGGATGGGAGCGGCACCAGGGCCGTCGTTGCCAGCCCCCTCTCGGTTCCTCAGGTCCGCATCGCCAAACAGCTGACCCTGGACAGGACGGTGGACCCCAAGGACATTGCCATCCTCACGCCCTACAACGCACAGGCCTCCGAGATCAGCAGGAAACTGGCACAGGAGGGTGTCACCGGAGTGACAGTGTGCTCCATCACCAAGAGCCAGGGTGAGACTGGCTCTGGGGCAGGGCTCTGGGTGGCGAGTCAGGAGGGTGGGCACCAGCGGCAGGGTGAGCGGCACCGTCCTGGGGCCTCACCGTGCCCGGCACCCCAGGGAGCGAGTGGCGCTATGTGCTGCTGAGCACCGTCCGCTCGTGCTCGGAGAGTGACTTGGACCAGCGGCCGACGAAGGGCTGGCTGAAGAGGTTCCTGGGCTTCATCGTGGACCCCAACCAGGTGAACGTGGCCATCACGCGGGCCCAGGAGGGGCTCTGCCTCATCGGTGAGGGCTGCTCCCTCGCCTCGGGGGTGGGGGTAGGCTGCTGGCGGTGGGCCTGGGGCCACCACTGAGTCCTCTCTCACAGGGGACCACCTGCTCCTGCGCTGCTGCCCGCTGTGGCGCCGGCTCGTGGACTTCTGCGAGGCCCAGGGGAACCTCGTACCTGCCAGCCAGGTGCAGGTCCGGAGGAGGCCAGCTGTGTTGTTGTGAAAGCTCCTCGCCTGTCCACGGCCCTCAAGCTGCCCAACGGCCAGGAGAAGTCCCCCACGGTTCCGTGCTGGCTGCCTCGGCAAGTCCCACTCCGCGGAATCCCATGTGCCTTCAGTGGTCACTGCCAGCCACCGTCCGGCCACTGTCTGGTCACTGCCAGCCACCGTCCGGGGGTGGAGACCCCCATCCCAATGACCGTGGGTGCCAGCCATGAAACTCAATTTTCTTTTCTATTTTTAAATAAACCAAAAGTCAGTGTCTTTTATACTGCAACAGGGTCCTCAGCCCAGACTCAGGGCAGAGGCTTTCCTGGAAGTACGGGCCTTTTCTTTGCCATCACTGCCCTATGTCCCTCAGGGGCCATCCAGGCTGTCAGGGGAAAGGCAGATGAGAACCAGGGCCACAGAGCCTTACCGGGACCCCCACTCCTGGCCATGCAATACTCCCACGGGCGTGCGGGGGCGCTGGGATGGCGGCCTCTCCAGGACAGGCTGTCTTGTGCTCCCGACCTGGGCCCCGCATCCCCCAGGCCTGCAGGGCCGGGGCCCCTCACCTGCCCCTCAGGGTACATCTGCCCTGCTTCCATATCTGCCCAGCCCACCCTGAGGTATCTCTGACCCGGGGTTTTAGTGCAATTCACTGTCCCCACAGGCTGGGGGATGCTGCAAACAAATTGTTTACACCAGGGTCGGGGGGAGGCTTGCCCCAACCTGTGGCCTGGCTGCAGGCCTGTGGGAGGGATGTTCTGTGCTTTCAAAAAATTTCTACATTCCAATTTTGTATCTGTTGCAGTCTTCTATGATTCAACATTAATTTTATTATAAAGACTGCTTTCAATGCTTTTTCACCTCTGCGTGTTCTTGAGGTCTGACGGGGGGGAGTGGGGGGGGCGGCACAGAGGCTGGCCCTTCCTCTTGCTTTGCGTTGCAAAGAGGCTGTTGAGGCTGACAAGCCTGGTGTAGCAGATGCTGGATGGGGAGCACGCCGAGGGGTATCAGGGCTCCACATCTGAGGACACAGCCGGCAGGCTGACGGTCAACCGCCAGGACAAAGAAAGCTGGGTGGGAGGCTGGCTTGGTGACAATGGGCCACAGCTGGTGAACTGTGTCCAGGTGCTGCAGGCGTGCCCAACCCACTGAACTCTGACCCTAGAAGGCTGGCCCCAAAGTCTAAGTCCAAAGTCCCCAAGGCTGTCAGCAGGTCCAAGCCATCCGGGTATGAAATGATTCCCCAGGACCCTTTGGGACAGCGCACCCCCCTGCAGGCTGGCTGACCTGGGCTATTCAGCATCTGCTGGTTTGTGGCTGAGCCCCCAATGCCTCCAAAGCTACCAGCTGGACAGAGGAAGGCATGGCTGGGCCCTGACCTCTCTAAGTGGCAGCAGGGGGTCTCAGATAGGTCAGGAGGTCACAGAGAGCAGAGAGACATTATAGGGAAAAAGGGGTCCCCAGGGCCACGTGTCCTGTGTGTTCACTGTTGGCCTGGAGTGAGCCGGATGGCCCTACCTGGAAGAGCAGGTGTATTCTAGGGCAGCCACAGAAGCATTCAGAAACTTGACCATTATCTTGTGAAAAGGCTTGAATAGAGGAGAAGCAGGCGCCTGAGGCAGAGTCAGTACCACATCATCCTGGAGTCAGGGAGGGCTTCCTGGAGGAAGGGGTGTTGAAGCCCAGAAGGCACATGGGGTGGTAGGAAGCAGGGCTGGACTGAAGGAGGGCAGCTGAGCACAGAGGCGGCCGCTGGAGCGGCAGGTGAGTCTCAGGACAGTGAGGCAGGTGAGCTGGGGTGGGGCGGGTACAGCCCAGTGCTCAGCCTAGGCCAAATCAGGAAGCGGGCCTCGGAGCTGCTCCTAGAAGGGGACCTGCGTGGCCCCACGGTGGCCTCTGGGCAGCTGCCGTTCTGGGTGAGGGTGTGAAACTGGGCCGCAGACCGGAGGCACTAAGACGAGGAAGGCCCTGCTGGTGTGCCTGGATGCACCTCCCTGGCGAACTCCCATTCCAGCCTGACCTCTGGCTTGGACCCGTATGACCCAGCACAAACCCGAATCCCTGGCCCCTGGCCTGCTCCAGGGGTCAGCTGTTCTGGAAGGTCCAGCTTGGGTCTCCCCTGGAAAAGGGACCAGGGGCTGACGGGGTCCTGGGTCTTGTGGGCGGGCTGCACCAAATCAGAAAGCAGTCATGTGGCTGCTTCCACCTTTAGAACTTTTGTTTCTATAATTGTGTGTTTATATTGCTCTTTATTAATGGATAAATATTAGAAAATCATCTCTGGGAAGCTGTGGTCAGGGGTGGCCCGGCTTGCCCAGCAGACTGGGGGCCAGCCCTTCGGGGGTCCCCGGCCTGGTGTGCAGAGTGAGGCTGTCCTCCCAGGGCTCATACACCAGCGTGTAGCTCTCAGCTCTCTTGACCGTGAACTTGTAGACGCGGTCGGGAAGCAGGTGATGGATCTCGAAGGTGCAGGTGGCCACAGGGACGATGCCACGCTGCAGGCACTCCTGCTGTGTCCGTGGGTCCAGCAGCTTGAATCGCAGTTCAAACTGCTCTGGGGCCGCCGGCTGGATGGTGACAAACCAGCGCAGGGTGGCCCAGTCTTGGTGGGCCACCGACTCCTTGCGGTCGAACATGACGGGCATTTTGGTGCTCAGCAGAAGCCGGATGTGGGGGAGCTTGGTGGCACTGACATCAGACACCAGGCGGTGTTTGATGTGCAGGCGCCCAGGCACCATCATTGCCAAGAAGTTATCCATCACGGCTGACAGGCCCGCCAGCCGCTGCTCCACGAGCGCCCAACCCGCCAGGAAGGGCCGTGGGTCAGGCGACTCGAGCAGGGCATCCAGCGCGGCGCGGCCGCGGTCCAGCTGCTCCAGCAGGTCTCCGAGCAGCAGCAGCTGAATCCTGGCCTGAGCGGCGCCCACTTTCTTCATGCGCTGGAACTTGCAGGGGTCGACCAGCTGGAAGATGGTGTGGGGCAGCAGTGGTGGGTTCTGGTCGCCCAGGGCCAGGTGCTTCGGCAGGATCTCAATGTGGTAGGAGCACCTTCGGAGCAGCTCCACGCGGGCATGGTGGCGCCTGAGCAGCTGGGGGCTCAGCTGGGAGGTCAGGAACTCCCGCAGCGCCGTGCGGTGCTCCATGTAGGTCCTCCATGCCTGCGGCTCCAGCAGCTGCCCGTCCTCGGCCTCCTCGGCCTCCTCCTGGTCCAGGAAGCGCTGGGGACTGTCCGGCTGCCTCTTGTCCAGGTCCAGGCCTGTCACCTGGAAATCCATCGTCTGGGAGGGTGGAGTGGAGGGTGGGGTGTCAGCTGGGACCAGCAGGCTGTCCTCTGCTGCCCCTTGCGGCTCCCCCGGGGCAGTGTTTGTGTGTGCCCCCTACACCAGGCCCTCTGTCCCTCTCAGGGGGAGGAGCTTATGGGGACACCTCTCTCCGGAACAGGCTGCCTGCAGGGCCGACAGGGCGGTCTGCTAGTCTGGGAGACAGTAGGCATGGAGGGGCAAACACTACTGACGGCTGTTTGTAAGGACACAGGGCAAGGCTGAGGCCCTGAGTCCTGAGGCCACAGTGACTTGGGCACACAGGCAGCTGCCGAGCAGCTGTGTGGCCTGGCAAAGGTCTCAGTGCCTCATCTGAAATGGGGTCATGGTGCTGCTCAGGCTCCCGAGAGCAGTGTGATCTGTCTGAGCAGCACCAGGCACCCCCTCATCCCGGGGACACCACTGCCTGCAGACCCTCCAGACCTCACCGCAGGTACAGAGCAGAGCCAGGCTTTCCCGCAGGCAGTCCCGTGGTGACCAGGACCGGCATGGGCGGCAGGCTGGCCCCAGGCCTCAGCTCTCAGGATCTTCACGATGCCAGCTCCTAGTTACCCAGCCCCTGCTACGTCCTGGGGCCTCGCGTGCCCTCAGGAGCTCACTGACTCCACAGGAAAAGGCCATGAGGTTGTAAGATCCTGTCACTCCGTCTCACAGATGGGGCACGAGGCTAAAATGCTTCGAGTTTGTCCTCAGTCCAGGCATTGAGCCCTGCCATTGACCCCAGAGCCTGAACCTCCTTCTGGGCCATGCCTCCCTGCCCCCCAGGTTCCCAGCTCTGGGTGTCAGTGGGAGGGGCCAGTGCACCTCAGGGCACGTCACAGCTGGATGCAGCTGTGGTCCTAGGCCCAGCTGGGGCAAGCTGCCAGTCCACAAGGACTGGCCCTGCAAGCTGGGGCTCCTTGAACAAGAAGCCAGCATCCCTGGCTCCTCTCCCAGGTCCCCGCCATGCCCAGGGACCAGCGGCTTCACTTGGGAGAGCTCAGGTTGTCCCAGCAAGCCAAGGCTTGGATGGATTACAGAGACAGCCCGTAGGTCGGGTGCCGTGCCCAAGAAGGCACCGCCAAGTGGCAGAGTAAGGTCGGGGAGTCTGCCTCCCTCCCTAAAGACCAGCCTTTGACCTTCCTGGGGAAGGGTAGCCAGACCAGGCCCTGGGCACAGCAGAGAGGGTATCTGGGGTGGGGAGTCAGGCGAGACCAGGACCCCAGGACTCGCGGCCTAAGTCCAGCTCTGGCCTCTGGAAGGAACTCTTGCTCCTGGATCTGGCTAAGGTCAGAATGTTTCCAGTCGCTAACAGTCTCCCAGGTGGAAAATGGGAAGACACCACCCTGCGCCCTGGCCCGCCCCCCAGAGGCCCCGCCTTCCTGACGCCCCTGCACACCCCTCGCCCCCCCACCCGCCACGCCCACCTCCCCGAGACCGACTCCCACCTCCCCCACCCCCTGTCCGCCTCCCCACTTCCCTCAGCCTCCGCAGGCCCGTACCCCACCTTCCAGCGCACCCACTTGCCCTGCCTCCGGAGCGGGCAGAGCCTGCGGCTTGACTGTGCGCAGAGCCGGGGAGCCCAGCTGCGCACTGCGCTGTCCGGCGGGTTGCCATAGGGACCGCGGGCCTTTGTGACGCCGTAGAGGGTCCGGAAAGGGGATGGGGCAGAGGGTGGGGGTGAGGGGTTGGGGGGACAGGAGGTGGGAGGAAGCCCAGGGCATCGGGGGTGGGGGGAAGACCCGCCCTGTCGGGTCCCAAGACTTGAGGGGCTGCGAAAAGACGGCCATGGCCGGGCTTTCTGGTCCCAGAACCTCCACGAAAGGAACCGCTCCTCTCAACCGAGTCTCAGCTTGGAGGGGACTGTCCATAGACTCTGCTCCCTTTTCTGGGGACTCCGGACGTCGCAACCAGAGGCCCGACCTGGGAGCCACCGCCATGGTCTGAAAGCCAGGTTTGCAGTAGGGTTCCACCGACAGGAGCAAACTGAGGCCGGCCACCCCTCTGCGCTGGGGACCCAGCCCGGAGCCCTTCTGCCAGGCTTTCGGGTGGGGGCCGACGCCCCTGCTCTACCTCCGGCCCAGCGCTGCCCAGAACCCCTGGGTGGAGCTGCCAGAGACTGTGACCATGTGAACTGACAGCAGGATCAGGAGCCCTGCCTCTGCCAGAGCACCCTTCCTCTCCTCGGCCTGCCCACGCCAGTGCCCCTGACGCGGCTCTGGACAAACGGGGTGTCCACAGCTCCAGGGAACTCCTCAGAGGTGTTCTCCGCCTCTGGAGCCCCACTTGTCACTTCCAACTGGGCTCTGGACCTCTGGGACCTTGCGGGCCAGCCAGGGTCTGCCACCGGCCGTGGGCAGCCTAACACCCCAGGCACTCCTGGCCCTCCGGGGGAGGACTGAGGTGGCAGGGCTGACCCTGGTCACCCGTCTCCTCCCCTTCGGAGGTGAGTGGTGGCCTCTCCAGGATGGGCGTCTGTCCCTGAGCTCTCTTCACAAACTCTTCTGTGGCCAGAGCTGCCCCCAGTGCACCCCCACCCACCAGGGGACCCCATCCTGGGAGGAATCGTCCCCTGGCCAGGCACCCATCAGGTCGGGCCTGGGGAGGGAGCCAGTGGGGCTGTGTCTGCCCTCCTCGCCCCGCCCTGGGCCCTAACTTAGCAAACGAGAGCTGCTGCCGCCATTGGGGCCCTGAGGGGCAGGGTTGGCTTGTTTGGAAGGGGGGGGCTGTCTGAAGGTTGAGTGGGGGAGTCTGGCACCTGAAAGGGGGAAAATGCAAAGCAGAGGGAGGAAGATGACTGCAGCCCCTCCACCCACAGCAGCTCTCACTTCCTCTCGGCGCCAGGCGTGTCCTGAACCTCTGACATCTCTTTGGCCCCACGCCCTTTTCCTCTCTTGTTCATCCGCTAATTTTTTTAAATTAAACTCTGAATTTTGAGGTAATCGTAGATGGCACGCAGTTGTGAGACGTCACACAGGGCCCCCCGTGAACCCGTTGCCTATTTCTTCAGAACTGCCAAGCAGGATCCCACCAGGGTAGTGATACTGACAGTCCACAGGCAGACGGCCCTGTCCCCACAGGGCCCCCACTTGGCCTTTTGTAGCCGCGCCTACTTTCTCCCCAACCCTGGGGCTCCTCCGCCCCTGGCCAGCGCTCGTCTGGTCCATCTCTGCAATTGTGTCCTTTGGAGAGCCTTCGTAGCATCGTGCAGCGTGAAGCCCCCAGGACCAGCCTCTCTGCTCAGCATAGTTCCCGAGGGCCGGCCACGTGCATTCTTAGTGGGCCCTTCCTCCCAGGCATGGGCCAGCTGATTTTGTCTCGCCCATTGTCTGCAGCCACTGGGCTCTGCTGCCCTTGGCAGACCCGGCGCCCTGAGGGTGGTGAGCCTGGTGGTCGTGAGGTCATAGCCCTGGGGGCAAGGGGTGCACCTGGACCCCAGAGACCCGATCGTGTGCCCTCCACAGAACACACATGAAGCCATGGTGTGGGGACACTGCCAACCTCAGCCTGAATGCCCGGGATGGCCGCTCCTCACCCTGCAGACCTGGTCTGAGTCCTCACTATGGCTATGAGCTCAGTGCTCTCACAGATGGGGAAATCGAGGCACAGAGCGCTCAGCACCTTGCCATGCGGCTAGTGAGTCTGACAGCAGGATTCGAACCTGGTCATCCGACCACATCCAGAGCTGTCCGGGGGCCCTCCCCCTCACATAGCTAGCTCCCAGCCCTGGGTTTGGTTAGGGCCCATGGAGGAGGTGAGGCTAAGGGGGCCCCGCCAGAAGACCGAGGAGGACTCTCCCTGCCTGCTCTGACCATCAGAGCAATGTCCTCAGTCCCAGAGGCCAGACCCCTTGGCTCTGAGGGACAGGGCATCTCCAGGATCTGAATGCTGACCTCGAGCGCGGCCAGCATAAGTGGGGCCCTCCCTTTGGCCGGTGGGTCAGGGGCTTCCTAGGAGGAGTCAGGTACGTCTGGGATTTAAGGAAAGCAATCTGTAAAAACCCAAATTGCTCATACGGGGAGGTGGGGGGTGGAGGCAGGTGATAGGCGGGCACTGCAGGCCCTGCCAGGCCTCCCCTAATTCTGTGTTTGTAAATGTTTGTTCCCGACCCCGCTCCCTGATCCTCTGCAACAGGATGAGTCTCAGCTGCATGGAGCCTGCCCCTCGGACCCCTGCCCCCTTCAGCCCATGGTGGGTGGCTGTCGCTGCCACGTCACAGTTTGCAAATTGTACAAGCTGCTCCCCCAACGGTGGCAGGGAGGCCCCCAGGGTGCATTCCAGACACCAGGGTCTGCTGCCTCTCGGGGGCAGGTGGATAGACACTTGTCACTTCTGTCGGGCCCGTTCACAGAACGTGACAACGTTTGGGCGTTGATTGAGTGTGGGGTGTGGAAGGAGGGTCTGCAGTCGTCAGAAGAGGGATGTGGGCTCAATAATGACGCCGGTGCTGAAGGGGCTGCTGTGGGGGGAGGAGGAGCAAGCTACCTGGGGCTGGGAACCGCCCACACACCCAGACACCCGCCCTGAACCCCTCCTGGATCCGGAACCAGGACCAGGCGGCCTGGGTTTGCTCTCCCGCCCTGCCCAGCGGCACAGGCTGACCTGGGCAGTGGGCAGCTTGCTTCAGTGTGCAGGGGGCCTGGTGCGGTCCGGGGAGAGGAGCAAGTGGTGGGTACAGGCCCTCCGTGGACTCACCCGCCACCCCCACATCACCCAGCGCATCTCTCTGAGGGCGGTCAGAGGTCAGAGCCTCCTCCCCAGGGTGGCCCTGAACTTACCCCCTCCTCCCTCACCGCTCTGTGCTGACTGAGCCCCACCCCATAAGAAACTCCAGCTGTCCTGCACGGGGGTGTTTATGATGTTAAAGACTTGGCCCACGTTGGAAGAACCAGGTAACTGTCCACACAAGTCCAGTGCACGGCTAGGCAGCTACTGGCTGGTGCTGCCCCTTCATAGAACCCCTCCTCTGAGGGCAGGACTCAGGTCACGGGCTAGCATGGCGTGCGCTTGTGCATGACCCTTCTCCCCTTGTCACACTGGCCGCCTGGCAGGACAGCCACCCCCTCCTTCCTAGGCCTGAGGAAGGGGTACATGTTGGGGAGGCAGGGGGCTGTCCCACGTTCCCAGCCGCCCAAGACCCCACCCCCAGGCTGCCCCAGGGCCACTCCTGCCCCAGCCCCAAGTGCCTCTGAGCAGCCCAGGACAAGTCCTGCCCACAAGACACCCTAGAGGTCAAGGAGAGCAGCGGCTGACATGTGGCTGGGGGCTGGAGGGCCACCCTGTGTCCCAACCCGGTCTGAACAGCCCAGAAGTGAGCAGGGGGCCCTCTGGAGTACCTGTCACCCACACCCCTTGCCAGCAGTGATGGACTCTGACACTCAGCGAAGCTCTGACACTTGCCGTCCCACCGGCCCTTCCAGTTTCTCCCTCGTCAGAAGTCCCCTCCCCTGCAGGGCCCTGGGCGCAGTGTGGTGACCGGGCTCCGGACGCCCCGGGAGCATGGAGCCCTTCCTCAGGAAGCGGTTGTCCTTCTTGTCCTTCTTCTGGGACAAGATCTGGCCCGCAGGCACGCCGGATGACAGCGTCTCTGGCTTCCCAGACTCTGACACCAACGCTGAGCTGGAGGCCCCCGCTGCCGAGCCCTGCACACCCCCGGCGGTGCCTGGGCAGCTCTTCAGGGCGCTCTACGACTTCACTGCGCGGTGCACAGACGAGCTGAGCGTCACCCGCGGGGACAGGCTCTATGCCCTCAAGGAGGAGGGTGACTACATCTTTGCCCGCAGGCTTTCCGGCCAGCCCAGCATGGGGCTCGTGCCCATCGCGTATGTGGCCAGGGCCACCTCTGACACGCTCTCAGACCAACCGTGAGTACCACCTGCTGTGGGAGTCAGGAACCAGCACAGGATTCAGCCTGGGCACTGCCGCTCAGCCATCAGCTCACGCACGTCCAGCACGAGCACGCGGTGGGCTGCACGGATAATAGCGACTGTGTGCCCTGGTCAGCTCCCGCGGCTGGTCAGCTGGGTGGCGTGTGTGCATGCCCTGGCAGGCAGGCAGGCAGCCAACATGGCAGTCACGCTGGGACTCTGGCCAGGCCCTCCTGCTCTCACACAGGGACTCAGCCCTGGCACTGAGCACTCCTGGGGGCTCTGAGTCCACAACGATGGCTGAGCGGTCACTGCTTGGAGGGCAGGAACTAGGGCCTGGTGTACAGTTCCGAGAGATGGATATGGTACCTGTCCTCCTGGAGCTCCCCGTGAGAGCACAAGTGCTCAGAGAGGCCATCACATGTCCCCCCTTGTGCTGTGAGGGGGTGAGAGGGTGATAAACTGGGTCAGAGAGGTGTGTTTACCTGCCTCTCTCAGCCATCCACATTCACTCAGGCCCCCTCCCCTGCACTGGGCCAGGTGTGGCACAGACATGACCCTGGCCTTGGGGATTGCTCCCAAAGAGGCTTCATGGGAGAGTGGACACAGGTGGGGGAAGAACCCGCCTGTTCCCCCTGGAGTGCCTGAGTCCCCTAGGGCTGGGGCAGTCCACAGGCTGGAAGTGGCTAAAACACACACCTGGCTGTTTGCATGCCAGTCGGTGATCACAGGGAGCAGCCAGTCGGTGGGGGCTCTCCAGGAGGGCTCCTCAAAGGAGGTGACCTTTCGGCTCAAGCTCCAAGTCCATAAGACAGGGTAGCCCCCTCGTACAGCTGTGCATTGGCTCTGAGCACGGCTCTGCATATGGCTGCGGACACGGTCCATGGTCCTCAAGCTCACCCAAACCCTGGTCGTGACCTCTGCCTGTCTCCCCTGAATGCAGTGGGTCAGCCTGGCTGTGGTGGCCATTGCAACCCCACATGGGGCATTGGCGAGGGGACCACTGGGGGCAGACGCCTTCTCCCAGCCCCACATGGATGGAGGTGGAGTGCTGGGTGAGGACAGGACAGAAGCTGCTTGGTGAACGGCCAGCAAAGGCAGGCTCCTCCGCCTGCCCAGATGCCCTGCCCTGCTGCCCGGCCCTGGTCCTGCTGGACCAGGCCTGAGCTCGGGACGTGTTCTCTGCAGACCAGCATGGAGTCTCAGCTTCACTCAGCAACATTGGTCTCCTGGGGACTGCTCGGTGCTCCCAGTCTCCTGGGGGATGTGCAGATGCTGCGGGAAGACTGAGTCACAAGAAGGTGTCTTCCGAGGAGACTCCAGGCCCCCACCCTGTGCCTGGGACCAGGAGGCCGTGCTGAGGGGAAGGGGCCCGCAATCACTCCAGGGACAGAGGGACCAGAAGCATCCTTGGCGAGGCTGGCAGGGCTGGGGGGGGGGGGGAGGAGCTGCTAGGAGGAAGAGCTAATGACTATTTGCCTGGGCTGCAGATGAAAGGGTTCGCCTCAGTCATAGGGTCATTAGCCCCAGACACCTGGCTGTGTGTCCTAGGCCAGACCGGATGGGTGGCTGAGGCTCCTCAACCCCCACAGTGAGGCCTCACTGCTAACAAGCTGCTGAGGGTCCTACCGTCTTCTCTCACCCACTGACCCACGCCCCAGGGAGGGACCCCAAGAACATCCCTGCAGCCCACGGCTTGCACAGGGCCTCAGCTGCACCCTCAGGCCCTGGGGCTCCAGGGGAGGGCTGGGGCTGGGGAAGCCTCTGCTTCTCCTCATTCCCCCGCAGCCCTGCTGTCTGGCGAGGGTCTGTTGTAGCCCCACCACACCCGAGAGGCTCTCCTGGCCCGCTGGCCAGAGAGTTGCGGCCCCGGAAAACAGGGCCTGGCTGCAGGAGGCCCTGCTCCCCAGCCAACGTGTCCCTGAGCCTGCAGGGACCCATGTTAAGGCCCAGAGGTCCTTGAGCCTTGTCTGCCAGCTCGGCTGCTGATTTTACTTCCCGATGTTTCTCAGACCTGTGCCTCTCCACCACCACCTCCAGCACCCCGCCACATCCTGTCCCCAGCACATCCTGTCCCCACCACATCCTGTCTCGGGGCCTCTCTCTCCCTGTAACCCCAGCCCAGCCCAGGGGCTCTGGTCATGTTGGTTCTTAGCCCCTCCCCACAGCTTCACAGGGTGGGCAGTCCCTATTCTGGGGACAGGTCTTGCCCCGCCCCCTTCCTGCCAGGCCCTGCCCTAGCCCCAGGCTCCAGCAGCACCCGCCTGCCTGCGACAGCAGAGCTTTGCCCAACCGGTCCCCTCTTTTGGGGCACCCCATCTTGTGTTGACTCACTCTGAGTCATGCTTTGGGTCCCCCAGCTGCTCTGAGAACCCGTGCTCTCCCCTCAGGGTGAATGAGGGGATGTGTTCACATCTGTGGTTCCCCCTTAAAGGCAGGCCTCCTGCCACTGAGTCCCCAGAACCCCGTGAAGCAGGAGGCTCCAGGGTGGGAAGCGGACTTAGGTGTGAGGTTCTCCCATCTGGACTTTGGGGAAGAGACACAGGTCATGGGGGAGGGCCAGGAGCCACAGCTGGCCTGACTCAGGCGGACTGCTGGCCCAGATGGGGTATCAGATGGGGGAGCCCCAAGCAGGCCCCACCCCACCCCATGCTCAGGTGTGAGGGTTCCTGGCCTCTTGGAATCTTATGCAGACCGAGGAGTGGGTGCCAGGGAGCCCCTGCCAGCCTGGCACTCGGAGTGGCCTCAGTGTGCTTGGCACGTGTAGAGGGCTAGGTAGCCTGCGCTGTGCAAGCCCCTCAGAGGTGGACACGCGATGCTTCGAGCCTCTGCAGCTCTCCCCCAGCTTCTCCTGATCTCCTGCGCAGCCTGGCTCAGCACCTCCTCCAGGCCCTCCCGGCTGCTCCAGAATTCAGGCCTGCTTCTCCCCTCCCCACTTGTCTACCTCTCAAGTCACGTGGGTCATGCCCAGCCAGGTGGCACCCATGGTCTTCCAGGCCACACCTGGAGCCAGATGTGCCACACCTGCACATCTGAGCGTCTTCAGGGCCCCCTCGTTCCCAGTGGACCCCCTCCCCTTATAGGGACTCAGCAGTCTGGAGTTCGACAGGTTCAGCCTGTGGCCAGGGCTGGCCGTCACTTTATGAGCAGAACTAATGGAGAGCCTGTGGCTGAGGTGAGTGGACAGTCAGCCGACACAGGTTGCTGCTGCTGGTTGTGTCAGCTCCATGGCGGCCCAAGCAGTCCCCCTGTCCAGTGCCCGACGACTCCGGAGGCTGAGCACTGGGGTCAGGGCAGGTACAGAGCCCAGGTTGGGACTTCACATTGGGCACCACGGGCACTCCTTCCTGAGAGATGGGGGTACCCTCAGCCTGCACAGAGTGGGGTGTGGGCACAGGGGTCACTCGGGGCTGGGCCTGCCTGGTGACCACCACGCCTGCCCTTTGCAGCTGGTACTTCAGTGGCATCAGCCGAACCCAGGCCCAGCAGCTTCTCCTGTCCCCGGCCAACGCCCCAGGGGCCTTCCTCGTTCGGCCCAGTGAGAGCAGCCTGGGGGACTACTCGCTCTCAGGTACTCAGGCGGCCCCTCCGCCCATCTCCACTGAGGCCTGCTGGCCAGCCCCACCAGGCTAGAACACTCTTGACCTTGGGGTGGTTGCGCTCTGGACAGTGCAGGTCCCTTACCCATGCCCGGCCCCACCTTGGGCCTAACAACTCCCATTGGTGTTTGCTTACCTCTTGGGTTTGCTCACTGCTTCATTCACTCATTCATTCATTTATTCGCTTACATATTCACTCACTCACCCATCCACCCATCCACCCATCCCCTCATTCACCCACTCAGTTATCTGTTCACTCATCCAATCATTCATTCATGTGCTCACGTACTCGTCCATCCACTCACTCACTCGCGTATTCATCTCGTCAGCACTATTCATTCGCTCATTCGCTATCCTCCTGCCTTCGTTGCTCACAGACTCAGTCATTCACCGAGTACCCACTGCGCGCCCACCCTGCTGTGTGCACACTGTGGGCAGGAGCCGCTCTCCTGGCTCCTCACTGCTCCTCTGGCCTGCAGCTGCCCACACTCCCTCCTGCAATGCGCTGCTCCAGCCGTTGTCAGGGCCTGCCGGTCCGAGGAGGGTCGTGGCGGTTCCCGGTGCCTGGTTCCCGGGTTGGGTGGTGGAGGGTCTGGTCACAGCCTCCCTTTCTGCCCCTCCCAGTCCGGGCCCAGGCCAAAGTCCGCCACTACCGCATCTCCATGGCAGCTGACGGCGGCTTCTACCTGCAGAAGGGCCGTCTCTTCCCCAACCTGGAGGAGCTGCTCACCTACTACAAGGCCAACTGGAAGCTGATCCGAAACCCACTGCTGCAGCCCTGTGTGCACCAGGTGGGCCGCCCCCGCCCCCCACCGCCTGCCTGGCTGCCCCTTGCTGGGCCAGGCCCACCTGGGAGTTGCAGGGACCTGAAAGGCCTGGGGGCCCAACCCTGCCGTATCCTCCATGCTCTGCTTGGGGCCCTGCCCCGGGTCGGGTCTGCTTTCACACATGTCATATCTCTGCTTCTGGGGAGTCCTGGGTGTGGGGGGGTGCCCAGCTCTCCAGGGCAGGCCCAGGGTGGAAGCTGGGGGAGGCGTTCCACACATGCACTGCAGCTGTACCTAGCTCTCCGCCACCGTCCCTGCAGAGGGACAAGGGCAGGGGCCGGGCAGCAACCCAGTTCCTCCGGTCTCATAATGACAGCCCACGGGGGGCAGTAATGAGTATTTGTGGGCTGGTGTCCACCTCCAGCAAAACCCACTTAGGTCTAGAAGCAATTGGGGCCAGGCCCGGGGAGGTGGTCAGCACCTGGCTTCCCTTGCTCCAGCCAGGATCAGTGTTGAGCGTGTGCTGGGGTGGAGGTGCAGAGGCCTGGTCCCCTGAGAAACTGCCCACTGTGCCCGGGAACACAGGCAGAGGCACTGAACGCCCCCTACTCCCACAGCAGCCCCCTGAGTGGGATGAGTGGGAGCGGCCACGCTCCGAGTTCACCCTGCGGAGGAAGCTGGGCGAAGGCTACTTCGGGGAGGTGTGGGAAGGCCTCTGGCTCGGCTCTGTGCCCGTGGCCGTCAAGGTCATCAAATCAGGTGTGTGAGGCCCTGCCCTCCTGGACCCTGGGTGGGGTGTAGGGGGTGTGGGCGGGTCCTGAGCTGAACCCTCTCCCGCAGACGACATGAAGCTCAGGGACCTGGCGAAGGAGATCCAGACACTGAAGAGCCTGCGGCACGAGCGCCTCATCCGGCTGCACGCCGTGTGCTCTGCCGGGGAGCCCGTGTACATTGTCACCGAGCTGATGTGCAAGGGCAGCCTGCAGGCCTTCCTGGGCAGTGAGTGCTGCCCTGCTGCCACCTGCCCCCTTCTCGGCATGGCCCAGAGGGTGTTAGTGGGTTCTGGCCAACAGCGGATTTGGACCTCTGGTCTGGGCCAGGCCTGGGCTTTGTGGAGGGACACTTAGAGCATGCGGTGCCAGGCGGGTTGGAGTGCAGGTGGGGCCCAGCCTCTGAGCACGTTCAGTGTGGGCCCAGCCCAGCCCGGAGACCCTGCCCCGTTTGTCCTCCTCTGTCCTTGGCCTGTGTTGGGGGCCCAGGCCAGCGGCGCAGGAGCAGCTTGCCCCGAGCCTTCTCTGGGGGTGTGCAGTGCTGTTCTCACCCAGTCAGAGATGAGGAAACAGGCACAGAGGGAAGGGACAGGGACGACTCTGGTCCCTGACTGTCGGCCTGCCCCCCAGGCCCCGAGGGCAGGGCCCTGAGCCCACCTACCCTGCTGGACTTCGCCTGCCAGGTGGCCGAGGGCATGAGCTACCTGGAGGAGAGGCACATCGTGCACCGGGACCTGGCCGCCAGGAACGTGCTCGTGGGTGACGACCTGGCCTGCAAGGTAGCCGACTTCGGCCTGGCCCGGCTGCTCAAGGTCAGTGTGGGCTTGGGCTGCTGACCCTGCACAGGGAGAGGGAGCAGCCGGGAGGGGAGGGCACCATTCCCCCGCCCACCACCCGTGTCCTCTCACCAGGACAACGTCTACTCCCCGAGCAGTGGCTCCAAGATCCCCGTCAAGTGGACGGCACCCGAGGCAGCCAACTACCGCATCTACTCCCAGAAGTCGGATGTCTGGTCCTTCGGAGTGCTGCTGTACGAAGTGTTCACCTATGGCCAGTGTCCCTACGAAGGTGGGCCACAATGCAGCCCGAGGGAGGAGGCAAGGCCTCCACAGGGAAGGTGGGGTCTGAGGGAGGAAGCTGTGCGCCAGCCCGAGGGAGGAGACACACCCTGCCCTGGGGGTTGCTCACCCTGCAAGGAGTACCAGGCCACAAAGCTGCTGCTTGGCAGGGTCTGGCCGGGGGTGAGGGGGTCTCCCCGGTGTCCCCTAGGCAGAAGCAAAGCAGCCCCTGCCAGCCACTCTCATCAGCGCCCTCCCCAGGAATGAGCAACCATGAGACATTGCAGCAGATTGCGAAGGGATACCGGCTGCCACGCCCGGCCGCCTGCCCAGCCGAGGTCTACGTGCTCATGTTGGCTTGCTGGAAGGGCAGCCCCGAGGAGCGGCCGGCCTTCACCGTGCTGCAGGAGAAGCTGGGCACCATCCACAGGTGTCTCCATGCCACCCTCACGTGACCTGGGGCACTAGACGCCAGGGCTAGGCCACTCCTCCCCATGGGGCCTCCCCTCATATAATGTTTGCCGTCAACACGTGCAGGGGTGCTGGACTGTCCGGAACAGCCTTCAGCCTGCAGAGCTCCTGGCCACGGGCCTCACACGCTGACATGCATGTGTGTGCACTCGAGGCAGAAACATGCAGACACCCATGTGGAGAGAGAGAGGCTGATGTCTTTTGCCTGGAATGGCAGTGTCCCTAGTGGGTGGGGGTCAGCAGAGAAGGCTGGGTGGGGCCTGTGTTTGCTCCGGCCTCAGAAAGACTGGACAGAGAAGACCTGGGCCTGGGCCGAGTTCCCTCCTGCCTGGGACTGCCGGCTGCCCTGGACCCCCTGAACTCCCTCCCAAGGTCAAGAGTGAGAGGCGTGCCTCCCCAGTTTTCTCCAAAGTCCCACCGGGGCTATGTTGGTGCTGGGGCTGCCAGGCCCTGGCCCCACACGTACGTGCTGGGGGCAGCCACAGCCTCCCACTGGCACACCACTTCCTATGTGCAGCCCTGTGCATGCAGGGAGGCAGCAGTCAATAAATACGATGGACAGACTCAGGCATGTCCCAAGGGTGTGTCACACATGGGTCTCAGTCCCCACCCCCAGCCCAAATCAGAGCAGGGGCTGCTGCTGACTGGGTGGGCCACCATGTGGTTCATCATGGCGGAGCGGGGACCGACGCAGACCACGCAAGGTCAGGCCGGTGTCCAGGGGGCTGTTTTTGGGGGTGGGTGACCCTCATGGTTGGTTTTCCGGGGATGGGGCAAAGGTCAGGGAGGCAGCAGCGTCTCTGCCTCAGTGGTGCAGGTCTGGGTGCCGTCAAGCAGGGGTGGAGGGTGGGTGCCGTGGGGTGTGGGCACTGGGACACAAACAGCTCCCTGGGGAAAAGGAAGCAGCCTGTTCAGAGTGTGCCTACTCCCACCCGGGCTGATTTCAAGTCACAGCTGACGTCACTGGATGAGAAGCTGGGCGGGCCGTGCACCGTTAGCTGTTCACTTGCCCGGCTGCCGTCACCAGGTCACCCTGGGTAAACAAATGGAGGGGCAGGGGACTGTGCAGGTGGGGTCTGCCTTTGGGGTGTCCGACCCTCACCCTCCTGGGAGCCCCATGCTGGCAGCTGCGCCCCAGAAGGCTTGTGGGGACAAAAAGTCTGGAGGCATGCGTGGCTACCCTCAGCTCAGTGACCACGGAGGGAACATGCACAGTTCACAGCTAGCTTTCATCACTGACCACAGGCCCTGCCTGTGGAGCGGGGAGCCGGGACCCTTGAGTGCAGGGCCAGTCAGAGAACAGAGGCTGTGCAGGGCTGGAGCAGTGGGGTGGACGGGCTTCGCGATGGGGCAGGCGGTGGGGGCGTCACCGGTGGGAGCAACACAGAGGGAGGAAGTAGGAACTGGCTACTTCAGGGCCCAGATCCGTCTGGCTGTGGGTCAGGCCAAGTGTGGAGAAGGTGGGAGCTCCTCAGACCCTTGGACGCCAGGCTGGTGGGGGTGGGAGGGTTTGGTGTGAGCTTTTTGGGACCCCGGGGAATAAATAGCCCCTGACCCACTCCATCCTGTCCTGGGAGAGCCCAGGGGCCAGCTCGGACGTGTGGGCCCCAGAGGGTTAGGGCTCAAGATGAGATCCTTCTGTTCTCCGGACCAAGGGGCTCTGTCCACTCTTAAGGGCTCACCCTGTTTGCTTGGAGCTGTGATTAGTGTGGGGAGGGCTGGGCAGGCAGCCAGACTCAGAGGGAAGGAATGTGCTGGGCGTGGGGACCGGCCAGAGAGGCAGGTGTGCGTGGGGGTCATCCTGGGTGTCTCCCCAGCCACAGGCTGGGCAGGTTTGTGGGCCGAGGCTCCGGGAGGGGCCGGGATACTCAGTCTCGAAACTCTCTTGCTTCCTGGTGTGACACAGGCGGCACCCTGGGCACCTCTGCGCCCAGTGACACGTGAGGTCCCCTGGCCATGGGCTCAGCGCCAGCCGTGATCCCCTGCCCCCATCTGCTGCTCTTTCCCCAGTCAGCACAGCATGTCTGTTGCCTGGTTGTAGCACAGGTGCCTGCTCCTCCTCTCAGTGAAGGGGGAGCTCCGACAAGTAGGGCTCAGCAGCCATGGTGCTCATAGTCCTGCATCGGGGCACAGAGGCCCTGGCACCCCTCTCAGGCCCCGGGCTGGCAGGCTGACCCCGGTCCATGGTCGTCACCCCGGGCCCTTCCTGTCTCTTGATAGACCAGTGGTCGGGCCTCCACAGCCACTGCAGCTCCCTGTCACGGTCAGGGGTGTGTGAGGTGGGCTCCGTGGGGAGAAGGACGTGCAGAGAGTGGGGAGGGAAGAGAGGCAGTGCCCACCTGGGCTTCCAGCAGTGACTCTGCTGGCAGCCTGCTGCCCATCGGTCCTGGCTCAGGCCCTGGAGGTCTGGGAAGGGGGTGACGTCCATGGGCCTCGGTCCCTTCCATTGCCCGCTAGCCCACCTAAGGCAGACCCCGGGAGGGCCCTGTCTGACTGGTCCTTGTGCCCTCTCTCCCCTGGGGCTCAGGTCCGGCCATGTGGTCACTTGGCAGGTGGGCAAGAGCAGTGCCCAGACTGACCCGGCCCTGATGGGTAGGAGGACAGGTGGGAGTTGCCAGGCCCTCAGGGTGGTGCCCAGGGTGCCAGGGGAGGCTGCCTCATCACAGGGAAGTGGGCCGGCTCCCCGGCTGGGCAGGTGTGGCCTGTCAGGGCTGGCCCCACCTGCCCCTGCTCACAGCCAGCCCAGTGATAGGCGGGGAAGCCAGGTGCCCTGGTCCTGCCACTGCAGCTGCCATGGTGTCCCGGGGCCAGGCTTACCTGGGCCCCACATACGTGGGCCTCTGGGACTTTGCGGCCCGGACGGACGAGGAGCTGAGCTTCCAGGCAGGGGACCTCTTCCATGTGGCCAGGAAGGAGGAGGAGTGGTGGTGGGCCACGCGGCTGGACGCAGCGGGCAGGGCCCTGGGCCAGGGTTATGTGCCTCACAACTACCTGGCCGAGAAGGAGACGGTGCAGTCTGAGCCGTGAGTGTCTCTGCGCCCTCTCCAAGGTGCCCCCACTCCCTGCAGCCCCTCCCTCAAATGCTCAGGGCAGGACTGCTGCACCACAGGCTGGGCTTGGGGGAGGGGTAGGGGTGCGGCACTGGTCAAGGTGGGTGGGGGCTCATGGCTCCATCTACCTGTGGCCCCAGTCAGGGCTGGACCACACCGTCCTGGTCCCGGGAGTACTGACTGGGCTTTTGCTGGGTGACACCTGGGGATGGCGGGCTGTGGAGGTGTGCGGCCCTTCCCCCACAGTCACCTCGTGGTGCCGGGACCCAGAGGGTGCAGAAGGGGCCGCAGTGGGCTTCCAGCCAGCTGGCCAACAGTGACAGGGACCTCATAGGCGTCCGAGGTGGAATTGGGCCTGTGGGAGCCGAGCTGCACTCGCCTTCCGGACAACCGAAACCAGATGTGTGACCTAGTTAGAGGAGGGAGGAAGGTCATTGCAACATGTCCTCTGGGGTGTGGCTGTAGTGTCTGCTCCCTGCACCCTTGCGGCTGCCCTGTCACTAGCAAGGTGGCTCCAGGAGGCAATGGCCGCCCCGAGGGACTGCCCAGAATGCTCAAAGCACAAGGGCAGCCTGCTGTGGGCACACTATGGGCAAAGGAGGGGTTCTGGGGTTGGCAACAATATCAGGGCGGCTCTGGGCAGCGTGGAGGCCGTGAGATGAAGGGTCAGGTGAGTGCTGGGATTCAGGGTGGGGTCAGCGTGGGCTCTGGACACCCCTCCAGGTGGTTCTTCGGATGCATTTCCCGCTCAGAAGCCTTGTACCGACTGCAGGCCGATGGCAACGAACAGGGGGCCTTCCTGGTGAGGGTCAGCGAGAAGCAGGGCGCGGACTACGTGCTCTCTGGTACGGTCTCCAGGGTCTGTGGGCTCGCCCTGCGTGGCTTTGGGTCTCCTGGCCCCTGAACCCTTCCGTCCTGCATGTGGAGAGCTGGGCCCCTCTGGCCTGTCCCCTCCATCAAACTGCCACGTCCAGGACATCCCGGCCCCACCCCAGGGAACTCTGAGGCCCAGCCCACCTGGGTGGCTTGTCCCTGAGGTCATGGGCCTGCGTTTACTCCTTTCAATGTTGGGAGAGCCACAGGGCAGGGTGCCAGGCATGTGCCCATTCACACCCCTGGCCTGCGAGTTCCTCTCTGGGAGGTGGGGGGCCCAGGGTACACAAGCCTGTTCATGTGTGTCCCACCCCCACCCCCGCCCCAGTGCGGGACAGGCAAGCCGTACGCCATTACAAGATCTGGCAGAGGGCCGGCCGGCTGCACCTGCATGAGGCCGTGTCCTTCTCCAGCCTGCCCGAGCTCGTGGACCACCACAGGACCCAGAGCCTCTCCCATGGCCTGCGGCTGACCTCGCCCTGCAGGAAGGTAGGGCTGCCCCACCCCGCCTGCCTGAGCCCACCTGGCCAGACCTTGCCTCACCCCTGCCCACCCACAGCCCTCTCTTTTCAATGACACGGCCTGTCAGGGCCATACAGGGTGGGTGTGGGTCCTGACGCACTGACCAGTTGGAGGGGACTTGGGGCCTCTGGCTGCCTGGAAGCTGGGGTCGGACAGAGCCGGGCATGGGATCAGGAGGGTGGGGCAGGGGACGGGCCCTCCTTTACCGGGTTACTCTCAACCCTGGGCTAGCAGAGGTCAGAGGTGCTCCTGCCATGTTCTGAGTCTCTCTGGGACTCTGGGAGCCAGGGGACAAGAGCCATCCATGTGCCCCAGCCAGCAGCTGGACAATTTTGTCTGAATGGCACCGGGGCCATTGTCACTGGCCCAGAGCAGGTGGTGAGGGTGGAGAGTGTTTGCAGGACACAGCAAGGGGAAGCCCCTGGGAGAGCCTGGCCACATGCCAGACCCTGGGGGCCCTCCTAAGCCTACCGTACCCCTACATTTGAGGACTGATAAGGGGCTCCCCCTGCTGGCGTCAGAGGGAATTCCTGAAGGATGGATGGGCTGGGTGATGAGACACACCCCCTGGCCTGTGTTCCACCAGCACCAGCCAGAGCCCCTGCCCCACTGCACCGACTGGGAAAGGCCCCGGGAGGAGTTCACGCTGTGCAGGAAGCTGGGGTCCGGCTACTTTGGGGAGGTCTTCGAGGGGCTCTGGAGAGACCAGGTCCGAGTGGCCATTAAGGTGCTTGCCCGAGGTGAGGGGCCCCCAGCCAGGGTCTCGGCCCGACCACCCCGCCCCTGGAGCCCCACCAACAGGGACTTGTGGCCTCACTCACTAGGGGTGGGGGCCAAGCCAACCTGGTGCCCCAATGGGCCTTCTGCTACACGTTGCCCTAACTTATGCCACATGTGGCACAACCGTATGGAGGTGCCGTTTTCCTTCACTTGTAAATGTTTTCACCCAAACGTATTTATTGTGAAAGGGGATGTTACATCTAATGTGACGGGAAAGCCACTAAAACCACTAGATCTGACAAGGTTCCTGTATCATCAATCTCCTTGGGAAGCACCAGGGGGTTGGGACCCACACTTCAGGAATCAAGGGCCCAGTGTATGGGGAGAGCAGAGGGTGGGCACGTGGACCCCCCATGGAGACACCGGGGAGGGTGCTGGGCTGTAGACCGGGCTGCACCTGTCCCTGCACCCTGGCTTGGGAGCGGCAATAGGAACCGTTCTTCCTTCTCTGTCTCCCTGGGGCCTCACCCACCGTGGCCGTCCACCCCGCAGACGACCTTCTGCACCAGCACACGTTCCAGGCGGAGGTGCAGGCCATGAAAAAGCTTCGGCATAAGCACATCCTGGCGCTGTATGCCGTGGCGTCCGTGGGGGACCCTGTGTACATCATCACGGAGTTCATGGTCAAGGGGAGTCTGCTGGAGCTGCTGCGTGGTGAGCGGGCGCGGGGGCGGGGCACGCGGGCTCCTTTCAGGGCACAAGGGTGACTCATGCTCCCTGGAGGGGACGGGAGAGACACACAAAGAAAGACAAAGAAAGCCCCAATCACGCCGTACCACGCACAGGACGGCCAGGAACTTCTTGATGCCTCTGTCAGGCATTTCCTGTTTAAGAAATGTTTAAAATACCTTGTGATAAATGTACCATCTGTTCATTGTGGGAATCCAAGAAAATACAGATAAATACATATCAGCCAAGGAAAGCCATTCCTGATTCTACACCCACGGTTAACTGAGGCTGTTTTATTACAGCGCCCGGCGGGCCCAACCACCTGCCAGCTTCACCACCACGGGCCTGGCTCTCTCTGCTTTTCTCTTTTCCTACAAGGGCCATCCCTCCTTCTGGTACCTGAACTCAAACACACCCTTGCCCACCCATGCACACTACCCCTGTGCAGTCACAAATGTGCGCACACACTCCCACACACGTCTCACTGACTTGAAGATACCATTTGTACGAAGCCCCCGTGATTTCCTAACACCCACACCAGACAGTCGCGGCTGGTAAGGTGAGGCTGCAAAGGCAGCGCGGCTGCAGAGACATTAAACCGGGAAAAGATGTGCTTCGGAGAAGTGACATCCAGCACGTGATGTGTGTACTTGGGGATGTTTTTATACCGACATTTGAAGAACTCTAAATGTAAAATTGTACGCAGAAGCGTGGTCACTGCCGGCACACGCCCGCGTAGATGTGCTGCATCCATCGGGCCAGGGGCCTGTGGAAACTTTTTGAGTTCTTACACCTTTGCGTCCCCATCGCTTCAGTGTAGGTTCTGAGGGAAATGCTACCGCCTTTGGGCTGGCACAGAGCTGCCTTCCAGGAGGGCATCGGCGGGTCCACTGTCCAAATTTCAAATCAGGCCACCTGCCCTTTGCCCCAGCCCTCCCGAGCCCAGGAGCCAGTAGCGCGTGTGGCACAGAGGATGTGGACCTGCTGACCCTGGCCTCCCCTTCCTGACTGTGCAGACTCTGACGAGAAAGCCCTGCCTGTCTCAGAGCTGGTGGACATCGCGTCGCAGGTGGCCGAGGGCATGTGTTACCTGGAGTCACAGAACTACATCCACCGGGACCTGGCTGCCAGAAACATCCTTGTAGGGGAGAACAACATCTGCAAAGTGGGGGACTTCGGGCTAGCTAGGCTCATCAAGGTAGGGCCCTCCGAGGGCAGGGGCGGGGCTTCCCGTGGGGTTCCCTGCCCCCCTCAGCAGGGACAGGAAGCTGAGGGCTGAGGCTCCGGTAGGTGGGATATTGCGGTGGAGCCAGAGCCTTGCCCTGCGGGGGAGTGGGGGTCCGATGGAGGCTGCTGGCAGGCCTATCAGAGCTGGAGGAGCAGGTATCAGGCACCACAGGAGGAAAGGGAAGCCACACAGATGTCCAGGGCTGTGGAGGAGCCAGTCCCTGCTGAGTGGGTGGGCCCAGTGCCCAGGGTTCCTGGCTGGCCATAGGGAGGGGAAGGGACCCACCCTTCATTTGTGTATTCAGTGTCACTGCCCGGGCACCTTGCGGTTCAGCCAGGGGGCGGGGCCAGGAGTGTTTGTAAGCTCAGGGCAAACTCATGAATTTGAACACTCCATGGGCTGCACCACGGCGTCAGTGTCCTGCTCGGGCTCACCCTGACCCACCTCTGGGCCCGCCATGACCCTGAGTCCCCAGCTCTTCCCATCCTCCTTTGCACCCACACAGCCCAGGGCCTGACCATCTGCAAGGTGGACGGCATCTCCCTCCTGGGGGCCTGTACTTGACAGTGCCTACTGGAGCCCGCTGCCTGCCCGCCTGCGGGGTGGCTGGCAGACGCCCTCCAGCCCCCATCCTCCCCACCCCCATCTGATTGCAGGAGGACGTCTACCTTTCCCACACCCGCAGCATCCCCTACAAGTGGACGGCCCCAGAGGCACTGTCCCGAGGGCACTACTCCATCAAATCTGATGTCTGGTCCTTTGGGGTTCTCCTCCACGAGATTTTCAGCAGGGGTCAGATGCCCTATGCAGGTACTGGACCCCATTCTGAGTGTGTGTGGGATGCAGATGGGGAGGGCCCGGACCAAAGCTTCCTGAAGGCAGCAGGCAATGGGAAGTGACTTCCTGGGGGTGGGGCAGGCAGGTGGGCAGTGACCTCCCGACCCCAGCCTTGACCTGCCCTCGGCAGGCATGTCCAACCACGAGGCCTTCCTGCGGGTGGACTCGGGCTACCGCATGCCCTGCCCTCCGGAGTGCCCGCCCACTGCATACAAGCTCATGCTGACATGCTGGCACAGGGAGCCTGAGCAGAGGCCCTGCTTCAAGGCCCTGCGGGAGAAGCTCTCCACCTTCACCAGGTACGAGAACCCACTCTGAGCCCGGCCCTCCCTGCCGCTGCCCTGCAGCTGGCAAAAAGGAGTGGCAGCTTCAGGTGGGACACGAGCTCCTCCACCCAAGGCCACTGCCCTGGGGCAGGAGACGAAGCCCTCTGCAGCCTAGAGACTGAGGCTGCCCTTCCAAGATACCAGCTCCTGGAAAGTGCGAGTCTTCCCAGCTGACTCCAACTCTGGAAACTTCCAGGAACAAGGCTGCCCCTTTCCAAAAGGAGTGAACTGGACTCTGGCACTAACTCCCACCAGCTCGTCCAGGACCCAGGCTGGGCCTCCTGGGCGGTGCATAGTGGGGACAGGTCTTTGGCTGCCCTCTCCCTGCCATCTGGACTTGGGGCTGGGCACGGAATGCCCAGGATGCTGCAGACGGGGGCGGATTGGTGGCGGGGCACTGCTGTCTGCTACCTTGGGGCCAGGACACCTGTCTGTCTTCCTGCCTCAGTAATCAGCCACTGCCATCTGTGGCTCTGGGGGCCTTGTCTGGAGACTGTGGCCAAAGACTGGATGGGGCTCAGGCTATCCCTTAGGGGCAACCCGCTCACAAACCATTCGCAGTGGGATCAAGGACCCACCACCACCCAGACTCAGCACTGACCACCAGCTTTGGGACTGCAGGGGAGCCTGGGTGAGGTTGCCCCTATCCTGTCTGGACACACTGAGGGTAAGGACAGAGGCTGTCACTCTTGGGGGGCCACAAGCCTACACTTGCCTTGGAATGGATTCATGTAGCTTTCTATAGCAGAGGGGTTGGGGGAAGGAGGGCGGTCCCTCTGGCCCACGGAGCCCCACCCAGTAGCCAGTGAAAGCCACTCCCCTTGGAGCCCCCTGCCACATTAAGCTGCCCTCTCCTGGAGCCCTAAGCTGGCCAACAGACCTGGGTCAGTGTCTCTGCTGGCTCACTGCAGGCGTGTGGACATGAGATGGCAGGCAGGAGATGCAACCGCCCTTCGTAGCTCCTGGAGGTGGACTGTGCCCAAAGCCGGCTGCCCATGGTGGGAAGGCCGCTCTGGAAAACCGCCCGCACTCCCTACCCCTCAACCTTGGTTCTGGGTGCCTGGGGCCATGGACCTGATCCCCCAGGGTTAGGGTACCCAGCCCAGAGTGTACCCTACAAGGGACTAGAGGAGGTGGCACCCTATGGGATGCCCCTGGGAGACGACATGGCCAGTGCTCGCCCTGTACTAGTTGGAAGGACAGCCTCAGTCCTGTCCCACTTCCCTCCCTGGTGCTGGATGGTCGTCATCAAAGTCCTTCAAGGGGTCCTGGGTCGCCCAGCTGATGGCTCCCAAACCCATAGCCAGGGGCCCAGCCTCCCAGTGTCCTAGAGAACTCTGACCTTAGTGGCCTATCCAGTTCCTGGGCTGCCAGCTCTCCCATGTGCCCACCCCGCTCATCGGAGGAGCTCGCTGGGGGGATCTGAGCCAGGCCTCAGAGGTAGCCCCCCCAACAAGGAGACTGAGGCAGGCCCAGGGGCAGTCCCAGCCCCCCACCCCACCAGGAAATGAGGAGACGGAGAGGACTGTGCACTGGTCCCACTGGCCTCAGGACACAAGGTTCACATGCACCACCTGGCTGCTTGTTTATTTGCCACTTGGTGCAAGGCACACGGTTACGGGATGGCAGCAGGCTCACGTGTGGCTCGGAGAGTAAAGAGCGAGGCTCTCAAGTTCCTTTTTGGTGTTTTGCTGTTTTGATAGAAAAGAACCCAACTGCTTCTGCTTGCTGCGGCCTGCCTAGCCTATGGGGGATGGGGGGTGGGGGGCTCAAAAGAGCCTAGCGCCTCTGGAAGTCTTGTGGCTGGTGGTGGCCACTCAGGATGGGGGCCCAGCGTTGGCTTTGCTAGGCTGGCCACCAGGCTGCTTCCTTGTGGCTTCCCGAGCCAGGTCACAGGCGATCATGCTGCTGGAGCCCTGGAGAGATGGTGAGCTAGGAGTGGGGGGGAAGCTGTGGTCAAAGTCTGCTCCCAACCACTCCCGCCACCCACACTGGCCCCCAGGAAGGAGGACTTACAGCTCTGGGGACTCCAGCACTGTGGCCATGAATGGGGCAGTGGACTTCCCAAAAAAGAAGCTCGCCCACCAGTGACCCGGGTCAGCCTTGGGGAGACCTGAGAAAAGCGAAATGGGGTCACGGTGCTGCTGTCCATTCCTGGGATGACCCTCCAGATGTTCCCTGCACTCACCAGGGGGGTGGGGGATGGCTTCCCCAGGACACTCCGCACTTCCACAGGAGCTGTTACTGGAAGTGGAACCCAGGCGGCCTGGAGAGGAGACAGTCAGCTCGTGCTCAGTCCAGTCCCCACCCAGACAGGGGTGCTCAAGGGGCCGGAGCCTGCACAAGCTGGGTGGGGGGTCCTGGTCAGCACTGTCGGGGTGGGCAGGGGGCTTACTTACGCCGGTAATAGTCGTGGGTGGCCACGAGCGAGCCGCTGGAGGGGATGGCTGCCATGCTCTTGCCTGTGAGCTGGTGAAAACCTGCGCACACGGGGGTCGGGAGACCCTTTGGTAACCGGCTGCCCTTCGGGAAGGGCGCTCCCGGGAGGGCCAGCGAGGCTGGGTTTATTTACCGAGCCAAGCGCGGCTCCGGAACGCACAGACCGCCTCAGGCTCTTCGGGAGCGGGCGGCTCCAACCAGCCCGAACCGGCCGCGCAGGCGCAACAAAGGCGCTTTGTGCGCCGGGCCGCCACCTGGGGCTCCAGGAACGGGCCAGGCGCCCGCCCGGGCCTGCGGCCAGCCAGCCCTGAGGCCCCGAGCCCGTCCCCCCGGTGCCCGTTCCCTCTGCCCAACGCAGTTCTCGGTCGCACCCTCCACCCCCTTCCCTCAGCCCCACGCACCCCGCACCGCCCGGCCCGTGCCCGCCCGTCCTTGCGTTCTCGGTCCGCCGATCGGTCCGTCCCACCAGCCGTCGCGCACGGGGCCGCCCCCGCCGCCCACCATTTGGGCCGCTCGACCACACCCACGTGCCGCCCGGGCCCTCACCTCGGCGGCGACCCCTCGCGGGCCTCGGCGCAAGATCAGGGGTGGCGGGGACGGGGGCGCTAGGCCACGGAGCCCATTTGCAGAAGAGACCGCGTGACGCCTCTCCACGACCAAGAGGCGCGGGACGCGCACGCGCGGACTTGCCCGCTTATATCACGGCTCCGCTCCGCGTCATGGGGGGCGGGGCGTGCCGGCCCCTCCCACCAGGCCCTGCGAGGCCACGCCCCACTGGCCGGGCTGGGCGGGCAAGCGGTCGCTGAAGGCCAGGCAGGCCCGCCGCGACTGTTGGAGAAGGGCATCCTGAGAATGAAGTGGTTAATTGACCACCTGCCCCCGTCCTAGAGGAGGGCCTGTCCCGTCTTCCTGGGCCCTGGCCATTTTCTCGGACACAGGCCCCAGCCTTTCTTGACCTGTCCAACCCCGTGAAGTGGAAGCGGCAGGGGCCCTGGGCAGTAGCCCCTGCACTGTCGGTTGGTTTCTGTTGTGCAAGCCCTCGGCTCAGCCCTGCAGGCCCACCCTCCGCAGTGCCCCTCTCTGGCCTCCACTCAGGACTCAGGGCAGATGAGGGCATCTGCTCATTGGCGCCCAGCCCTTTAGCCAGAGGTGGGCCCCCAGTGGCATCCCCTCCCCCCGGCTGTGGGCGCTGGGTGGTATCCAGAAGATGCTATGTGCTTTGAGTCCTCCAGCCCGGCGTCTGCTCAACTCAGCCCTGGCTGTCCCTGGATGTGGCCCTTTATCTGTCTGGGTTGGGGGAGAGGCTGCTGACCTGACTATGTCCTGGCCTGGGCAGCAGCGTGGCCTGGGGGACCCCAGGAGGAGGTGCAGTTACCTGTCCCCGATAATTCTCATCCTCCTCCACCTCCTCCATCTTTTCCTGGGGTCCCCACAGAAAGCCCCTGCTAGTCCACTGGGAGGAGGACAGTTCCGGGGGATGGATCTTTCAGGGGCTTTCCAAATAACGGTGCCTCACACAGGGGGGTCATTTGCACACACGAGTGAGACACATGACCATGCAGGAGAGGTGCATGGCAGCCCCAAACCCTACTTCACTGACTGTCTTCTCTTCTCATTCTGGTTGAGAGCCACAGTCACGTCCTGGCAGGCTTCTGCCCACGCCAGGGGGCTAATTCTGGATCATAAACTAGGTGTGAGTTTAGTGCAAATCAAATTTCATTCTTAAGGGACATCCTCCACCTCCCCACCCACTCACCAAGCCCTGAGCCCCCTCGTGGGTCAGAGGCACCACAACCACATCACCAGGGCTGTGCCGGGCCAGCCAGCAGCTCTACTCAGGGCCGTGGGGAGCTGCCCACTCTGTGGAAGCAGCATCTCCCCACTGGCCTCTGTTCTGGTGCCAGTCCCCGACCACATGCTGTCCTGGGATGGGTGGCAGAGCAGCGCCCTGCCTCACCTGCTGGGTTCCTACGCACCTGTCCCCCTCGCCCTCCCTATGGCACTGGAGCATCTCACTCCATCCCTGAGCGAGGGGCAGCCCCCGGTGGCCTTGACGTGTGATGGATTTGGTGTTTTGTGCTTCACAAAGGTGCAGGGTGAGGTGGGGAGTTGAGGCCAGCAGCACCTGCTTTCGTGGGTAAGGGCCCAGAGAGCAGGCAGGGAGGCTGGGGAGGGTCTCCAAGCAAAACGTGTGTGGGTGAGGGTCTCTGGCCCTGACTCGACCCTTGCAGCCCTGAGGCTGCAGGGAGCCCTGGTCCATTGGGCTGTGGGTATGGGGAGACTGAAGATAGGTCCTGCTTCTTGGGGAGTAGAGGGAAAGATGTTCCAGCAACTGCCAGGGAGTTGGCGCTCATGTGGTAGGCCCAGCAGTCACTCTGTGGGCACCTTATAGCCAGGGCAGTCCTGCCCCTGAGGCCTTGGCAGTGCCTTCTTCCTTGAGGCTGACAAACAGTGCCAGGCCCCTGGGATGGCCCTGAGGCAGCTGCATCCAGCATCTATTTCCTGTGGGACCTAGGCCCATGCCTCCCTGGGCTCCCTGGGCTGGGCTCAGACATGGGAAGCTCAGCGTGGGGGGTTGGGGAGGAGAGAAGAGGTGATGGGCAGTGGGGGTCTTGATAGCCATCCTCTGGAACAAGACACCACAGAGCCCCCACCCACAGACAGAGCTGCTTTCCCTTTTCCCCCATCCGCTGTGACAAAACTTTACATCCATTCATGATGAAAACTCAGCAAAGGAGGAATAGAGAAGAATGTCTTCCATCGATGAGAACATGAACCGAGTACGGCCAACATTGCACATGATGGAAAAGACTGAATTCTCCCCCAGGATTGCAGCAGGCCAGGGTGTCCTGCCTTGCTTCAATTGTCCAACATGTCTCATAAGTCCTGGCCACTGCAATAAAGCAAGAAACAGAAATGGAACTGTCCATATTCACAGGCAACCTGATGATCTGGCATTAGAGAATCCACAAGAAAGCCAGTTGAATGAATGATATCAACAAGATACAAGGTAACCACACAAAAATCAATCCTATTTCCACATACTAGCAATTCACAACTAGAAGCAGAAATTAGAAAAAAAATCTTTTATAATAGCAACCCTCTGCCCATAAAACACTTAGGTATAAAGCCTAACAAAACATGTGCCAAAATGAAATGCTAATAGAAAAGATCAGAGAAGACCTAAGGAAGTGGAGACCCGGTACACAAAATACACGAATTCCCTCCAAAATGATATCTAAATGCAATTCCAACAAAAATCCCAGCAAGAGGTTGTTTTTTTTTTTTTTTTAAAGATTTTATTGGGGAAGGAGAACAGGATTTTATTGGGGAACAGTGTGTATTTCCAGGACTTTTTCCAAGTCAAGTTGTTGTCCTTTCAATCTTAGTTGTGCAGGGCACAGCTCAGCTCCAGGTCCAGTTGCCGTTGCTAGTTGCAGGGGGTGCAGCCCACCATCCCTTGTGGGAGTCAAGGAATCGAACCTACAACCTTGTGGTTGAGAGCCCACTGGCCCATGTGGGAATTGAACCGTCAGCCTTCGGCATTAGGAGCACGGAGCTCCAACCGCCTGAGCCACCGGGCCGGCCCCCAGCAAGAGTTTTTAAGATACAGACAGACAGATCTTAAAATTAATATGGAAAGACAGATGAACTATGATAACTGAAACATTTTTGGAAAATAAAAATACAGAGCGTTGCAATACCCGAATCTTACTGAGGTTGTTCCCATAACGTAAAACTAACCAAAGTGTGCAATTCAGTGATCAAGGCAGCATCTCCCTCCGTGCCTGTCCTGTCCTTTCCCCCACCAAGGTCCAGCCTCCTCCGTCTTGTGTGGAGAGGGCCTTTCCTGGGGCAAAGGAGGCTCTGGGTCTCGGCCACCCACAGGAGAAGGGAAGAACCATGCCGCTGTGGCCTCCTGCATCTGCTCACCCCCAAGACGCCTGCCTGCTCTCCGGGCAGGTGGTCCCCAACTGCTGTTCAGAGAGTTGGGAACATGGCTCTGAGTTGCCAGTGCTCAATTCCTCCCCCTTGCACCCGGGATGGGAGGCTGGCCGAGCACTGTGGCCTCCGCCTCATCTCTCACTGGCAGAGGAAGGCAGCTCTCCTTTTGGTCAGCCCCAGGGAGTACCTGGATCCAGCTGGGGAAGGAAGGGCCCGGAGGGGACTGTGCA
The DNA here is from genome assembly GCF_004115265.2 of Rhinolophus ferrumequinum. Taxonomy (NCBI): domain Eukaryota; kingdom Metazoa; phylum Chordata; class Mammalia; order Chiroptera; family Rhinolophidae; genus Rhinolophus; species Rhinolophus ferrumequinum. Next base: position 514,315 of record NC_046306.1, read on the forward strand.
GGGAGGGGGCAGGGGCCTGCAGACCCTCGCCAGTCCTCCCTTTTCTCAGTGCCCCACCGCAGGGGCTGCCTCTTGCCCTAGGCCCTCTGGTTGGCTGGCCACCAAAGCCCACCAGACCCCTCCCCTGTTGGTGCAGGAGGGGAAGTGCTGCGGGCAGTGTGCTTCGTGGAAGCAGGTGGCGCTGGACCTGTGTGGGGCAGAGGTTAAGCTCCGGTGCTCGCAGACTGCCCTCCCAAACAGGTGCCACCCGGGCTCCTCGGGAGCGGGAGCGAGGGCCTTGGGGGGAGGAGCCTGCTCTGCCGCCTGCGCCTTCACTATGGCAACGGTTCCCTGCTGCTGCAGAAGGTGCCAAGGGGCCCCAGACAGCTTCTGTGGCCTAAGAGCTCATGGCAGGGGAAGCGGGAGCAGGCCAGGCTGCCCTTCACCCGCTCTGAGGGGCTGTGTGCCCCTCTATGGGCTTCCTGGGCAGACCCAGGTCGGCCTCGTACCTTCCCAGACACTCTGGGTTTGGTAGGGTGGAGTGTTTGGGGGCCTGGATTGTTTAATGTCACCCCAACTCCCTGTTTCACGTGGCCCAGGGACTAAGCACAGGGCTGGCTGGCTGGTGGGGCCCTTGGCTGGCCTGGGGGCCTAGCGGGTATGCATGTGGCACGTGGCCTGCCCCGGCCCCATCCCCTGCCTCCCTCCACCCCTCCCCCATTTAGGAGCCATGACCTTGCTTTTTCAGAAGAAAGCTCTATAGCTAAGAGCTCCTCTGTGCCATGGAGGCCACTGAATTTGTACCTGGTAGGCAGCTCCGTCCTCTGGGTGCTGGGCCCAGAGAGCTCGGGGAAACTTGTGCCCAGGGTCCTGCTGCCCAGGTAGACTGCAAGACAGGATGTGACTGACCCCGCATGCAAGACAGGTGTGCACCCATGCCCTGGGGTCAGAGGGCAGCCCACGGCCCAAGGCCAGGGGTGGAGGTCCTTCTGAGAGGCTGGAGGGCTCACTCCGCCCTGACCCTGCCCTGCCTTGGGCCCCGTGACAGTATCTGGGTTGTCAGCTCCACCTGCTGGCCTGGCCCCACAGGAAGGCACATCGCAGGTGGCTAGTTATGCATTCACAGGTTATTATTAACCAGCGGTGACATCACCCACAGCCAATGGGAAGCGGGTTTATTTCCAGGGCTGACAGCTTGAGAACAGTTAATTTTAGCTGGATCTTCTTTCCTCAAGCTCCAAACCCCAGCCAGCTAAAGAGGGGCCTGCCTGTGTCTCCCCACACTGCTGGTTGGCTGGGCCTGGGGGCCAAAGGGGGGGCTGTGGAGGCGAGGCCTGTACCCCTTCCTCCTGCCCCTCTCACCAGAAGGTGAGCTGTGAGGCTGCACCAGTCTGGTTGGCTAAAGCTCCTCCCTTGCTTTGCCCCCCCTCTTGGCTGCTATGGGGTCACTGTGACCAGTGGCTCAGATGTGAGAAAAGGGGAGGTGAGAGGAGGGGCAAGTCTGACCTAGGGGAGGGTGGGGTGCACAGGTGGGATCGGACTGGCTTCTGTCCGGAGGTAACACTCCCTCAGGCCTTCCAAGCCAACTGCAAGCTCTGACCTCTTTGCTCCCTGACCTTGGGCACTGTGCTTTGCCCCTCTGTGCCCAGCTGGCTCTTGGTCCATGGGTCCTGGGGCAGCCCCGCCTGGCACTTGGTGAACTGGCAAGGCTTGGCAACTGTGGCCGTTTAGTAGGTCGTGTGGTACTTAGTGCCACTTAGTATTTAGAGGCTGTTCAGTGCTGCTCCGTGGTTAGAGGCTGTCCAGTGCTGGTTAGTATTGGTGGTTAGTTGGTGCTGTTCAGTAGTCACTCAGTACTCCTCAGTAGTTAGTAGTCACTAAGTACTACTGGGCAGTTAGAGGCAGTTTAGTAGCTCTTTGGTGCTGTGTAGCTGTTTTGCACTGTAGGTGTGTCACTATTTAACATATACCTTGCTTAGTCTCACAGTCCATGTGGCTGGAGTTTGTCCAGATGGCTGGGTCGCCTGGGTCCCCAGGGCCTTGTGGGGCAGCCCAGCTGGGTGGATGGGCACGTCCTGGGGACACGGAGGCCCTTTGGAGAAAACCCCTGAGACCCCTCCCTAGGTCACTGGGCAGGCCCTTCAGGACTGTGCATTGCAGCGGCACTGGCCACTGCTCTGTGCAGCAAATGCTCCAGCGCAGGTCGGCCCCGGCACGCGCACCCAGGGCAATTTGGTTGTCAGCCGACAGCTGTGGGGGAGCCAGGAGTGGACAGGTGGGGCTCAAACCTCTGTGTGAGGGTGTCTGACAGACACCCTCTGAGGCCGCAGGCAGCCTAGGGTCCTGGGTGCTAGTAGTCTCTCAGGGGACGTTGGGTGGGTGTCCCCAGGGACCCCTGCCTCCTGCCCCCTTGGTCTGACCCATCCCAACCTCAGCAAATCCCAGCACCTTCCAAATCCCGAGTAACCTTCAGGCAGGAGGGATGCATTAAATATAGAGACCAGCTGGGCAGGGGTGGGGTGGGCCTCGCTTTCTCACCAGCCATTTATTTTTAACTCCTGGCTCCTGTTTGATGGTATCAGCAGCCCTGGAAACTGCCGGGTCATCTGCTTGCCCCTCCCACCTGGTCTGTGGGTCTGTGGGTGGGGCAGACCCTCCCTGAGCAACACTTCCCATGGGCCTGACAGACCTGCTTGGACCCAACTGCTGCCCTGGCACCCCCTTTACTTCCTGACCTGTGGGGGCTCCCGTGATGGGGGTCCCCACTGCATCGCCCCAGGAAGGTGCTGGGCGGTGGGCCTCTGCTCTCATTCACGCAACACATTTCTTGAGAACCTGTGTTACAAAGACAAATAAGATGCACGTGTCCTCCAGATCTGGGCAGGAGGGAGACAGCTCTGGGTGATGTGATACTGAGTGAACTTGAATCCACAGGATGGAGGCACCCGGAGGCCCATAACTTTGGTCTCCACATCACACGGGACTGCCCATTCTCCCTTCTTAAAACCCATTTTGGCTACGACCCTGGTCTGCCCAGCACCTTCAGGGACCTCCCAGCTCCTGTAGAATGGGGCTGTCTGTGGCTTACACTCTGACCCCACCAGGACCCAGAACGAGAAGCCGAGAAGCTGAGTGGCCACAGCCTAGGCCTCTGTTTGGGTGCTGAATGTTGCCTTGGGGAGCTCTGCTTTTCTGGGAGCCCCACCCACACACCCACACAACCCTGGAAGCTCTCTGGGGCCAAGCTTTGAGGGTCCCTGCACTGAGAAGGGCCCTCTCCAGAGGCCTCAAAGGGAGGATGGTCTGAGTGGATGTGCTGACAGAACCTCAGGCCATTTGGCCAAGCTGAGGGGACCCTGGAGGCCACCGTTCCCCAGCCATACCATAGGGCCAGGTGGGAAGAAGCTTGGCTTTCAGGCCTGCCGGGGTGAGCCCATGTGGCAGACACATGGGAGCAGGTCCCTTTAGGAGGGCCTGTGTACCCTGTGTGCTGCGCCACATCCTGGGGCCACCTCAGAACAGGCACCGACCACACGCGGGGCCAGATTGACCCTGGGAGATGCAGGCAGACCAGCGCACAGACCCTCAACCTCAGGCTGTCCCCCAGCCCCAGGCCCAGCCCAGCATCCCGCCTCCCCCACCCCACCTGCCCCGGTCCCTGCGGGTCCCATCCCTGGGGACCGCCTTTTATGTTTGAAGTGTCTTTCTGTCTTGTTCTCGCTCCACTTCTCTCTCCGGGTGTGCCTGAGCCTGGCGTCTCGGTGACACTTTATCTGTCCTCTGTTTCCAGCTACCTCTCGCCTGCCGCTTCTTCACATCTCTGCCCCTCCCTCCTCTCGGTCTCCCTCTCCCTGCCCCCAGCTCTCCGCCCCCCTCCCGCCTCCGCCTATTTTCTCTCGGCCTGCGCTCCCTTCCTCCTTCCCTCCCGGGCGCGTCTCGTCTCTGCGCCTTTGTAGCTCGCGTCTTCTCCGCATCCTCCTTTCGCGTTCCCGTCGCGCCCGCGCGCGTCCGCGGGTCCGCGGTCCCCGTATCCCTGCGCCCCGCGCAGCCTGGCCCCGCCCGCCGGTACCGCATTGCCGTACTGCAGGGGCGCAGTGCATCGCGCCCGCTCCGTCAATAGGCGGACCCCTCCTGGAGAGATAAAACCGCCGGCGCCGGCGCCGCCAGTCCCTCTGGCTGAGACCTCGGCTCTGGGTAAGGACGCGCGGTCTCCGGGTCCCCGCGCCCGCCCCCAGCTTTCCGCAGAGGGTCCCCTCCCCAGGGACCGGTCCTGGGGGCAGAGAGGGGCCGGCCCTGCTTCTGGCGAGGCTGCGCTGCTCGCCGCGGGGATTGGCCGCCCACCGTACGCTCCCGGACCCGGCACCCGGGGTCGGTACCCAGGGGCGGACGGGGGGTGGGGGTGGGGGCTCCGCGGTAGCGCTTGTTTACGCGGCAGCGGCGGCACGGGCCAGTTTCTTGGGCGGTGGCGATCGCTCTGCTGCTGTGACCTTGGGACCACCCCGGGTCCTGCGGGTTTTGGGCATGGTCGTTAGTGCTGGGGGCTGGTTGGGGTCCAGCCGCTGTGGGTGCCCTGACAACTGGAGTGGGGGAAGGGGAGTCGGAGAGACCTGGGGGCCTCCTCAGTTGCCCCCCTGCCCAGGCCCCAGCAATGTCCACCTGGTGTCTGCAGCCTAGTGTGCGCCGTTTGTGCCGCTTTTCCTCCCCCAGCGCCTGCCCCCATTTGGGCTGCCTGGGATTCTCCACTGACCTCCAGGATGGGGCAGGGGGCTGTGACCCTGGGCCTTGACCAGAGGGAAGGGGGACATGGTGCCCCCCTGTCCCCACCAGGCTGAAGGCATCTCTGTTCAGCAGCTGCTGAGCTGGCCTGCTGGGGCCAGATTCTCCCTCCTCTGGACAGAGCAGGGACCCCCACCTCCCTGCCCTACTGTCTGCCCCCTGCCCAGATTGGGGAGGGCCCAAGCTATTCTGGGCACTGCATCGTCCTGTTGGAGCTCTGGCCCAGCCTGTGGCCCTTGGTGCCAGCCTGCAGGCAGGGATGAGAGGAAGATGGCACCCTCCTTGCTTGAGGAGGGGTGTGGGAGGTATTGACCATCGCTGCACCGGGCAGCCCTGGGCGGGGGTGGCATGGGGGTAGGGTACAGCATCCCTGCCCACGACTCCTGGTGAGGGAGCAAGCAGCGGGGACAGGGCACTGGAGAGCCTGTCAGGGTGACTCATCAGCGGGCTCCTGACTGGTCATGCGGCTCGTCCAGTCTGGTGTTTTCTCAGTCTCTCCAGATGAGGGTTAAACTCTTTCATGTGGGGGCTCCTTGAACATGACACCCAGATATCTACAGCAGACTGGATTCTTTGGGCTTTGGGCTTGCCACCTGGCTCAGCTGAGTCAGGCACAGGCTGGGAGGGGGCTCTTCCTTCCCCACCAAACCTGGGGACTTGGCTCGGCCTTGGGGGCCCGGTCTGTGGGCAGAGATGTGACGTTGACCTGTGCAGGGCTACGTCTTGTGGGGTTCCCCTCTGAGGCTCTCCATCGCCTGTCCCCCAGCCCCAACTCACAGAATCACTGCTCAGCAGACCCCAGCCCGAGCCAGAGCACCCCAGGTCGTGCAGCCGCCCCCACACCCCGGGAAGAATGGGCAAGGAGAAGACACACATCAACATTGTGGTCATTGGCCACGTGGACTCAGGCAAGTCCACCACGACGGGCCACCTCATCTATAAATGCGGGGGCATCGACAAGAGGACCATCGAAAAGTTTGAGAAGGAGGCTGCCGAGGTGAGCCCTGCCCCTGCCAGGAGGAGGGGGCTCCCAGCTCTGTCTCCACCCTGGAGACGGTTCCCACAGGGAGGCTGGGCTCACCTTCCCTGACCCTGGGCACGGGGCTCAGCATATCTCAAGATGGGCGTGAGCCCTAAAGGACCCTGTGTGGGGGACATGCATCTCAGAGGGTCCAGATGGGAGTGGCATGGGGGAGCAGGGGCGTCCTCTCTCTGAGAATGTGTTTGGTGGGGGCAAGTGGAATGGCCAGCTGGATTTGGCCCAGGGTAAGGGAGTGGCCTGGATGCTGCATTTCTGCCCTGTATTGGTCCACAGAAGGCTCTGGAACTCTCTGTCAACTGGTATCGAGGGCCCTGGAGCCTGGCTTGTGTGGCCCCCAGGGTTGGGCTCCTGTGTCCCCAGGGCTGAGGTCTGGGGCTGGAGATGGCACTGCCCTCACTTGTCCCAGGGCTGAGCCAGGACTCAGGGCAGCTATTAATAGCTGCTTGATGGGCACCCAGCCCATCGGCTCCATTTTCGCGTGCCGGGCCGGGAGGGTTGCCTCTCTAGGCCGGGAGGGTTGCCTCTCTAGGCCGGGAGGGTTGCCTCTCTAGGCCGGGAGGGTTGCCTCTCTAGGGTGGCGCCCTTTGGGGAGGCTTGGTTGCCTGGGGAGGATGAGAGGGGTCCCATGGGCTGACCTCCTCTTTCTGGAAGCTACTCCTCTCAAGTGGCTGAGACCCTGGGTGGGAAGTGGCCATGGAGTGGGGGGTCTGCTGTCTGCACCCCTTACCCCCAGCCCTGAGCTCTGGGAGAAGCCCTGTCTGGGCAGCTGCGAAGTCTCTCACCTGGATGACAGAGTGGCTGGGGCTGGGCCCAGCAGGCCGGGGCTGAACCTGTTTGGGGAGGCGGGGTGCTCTGAGCTACCTGCCTCCAAGCTGGGGCCCAAAAGCTGTGTCACTCCTTCCCTGTGGGTCTGGCGTTTGGGGGAGCCTGAGGGTGTTTGCAGGGCTTGTGGTTCACATCTATCTGGGTCCTGTACCTGTGGTCCTGGCTGGGCAGCTTCCCTGGAGGGCACAGGCAGAGGTCTGTTAACGGCCCAGGCAGGGAACTTTGCTCAGCTGGGCAGTGACCACAGCTGCTGCCCTAACTGCAGTCTGGCCTTGCTTCCCTTGCTCAGGTGTGGTGAGGAGAGGAAGGAGCAGCATCAGAGCTGCTCGCAAGCCTGGCTGTAGAAAGAGCTGGAAAGCTAGGCCTTTCCTTGCAACCTCATCTGAGTTTTTTCTTTTTTTTATTCCCCTTAGAAAAGATCACAGACGGGTTTTATGGTTTGACAGCTTGAAACACAGTGGTGTTGTCGGCCTCTGGCTGAAGCAGGGATCTGCGGTGGGGGCGGGAGGGGTGTCCGCGGGTTCAGATAAAGGGGGAGCCCTCAGCCAGGGGAGTGGTTCAAACCGCCTGGCGGAGTCTCTCCAAACGCGGGTCCCAAGCCCTTGCGCCACCTACTGGTGGATGCTTGAGTTGCACTCGTTTAGGCGGCTGGAGGCTGGACCTGGGGAGACAGAATGGCTGGGCCTGGGCACGGCATGTTGAGGTCTGCGTGTCCCTCAGAGGTCCTTGCGTCTGACTCCCTTATTCCAGAGATGGGTGCAGAGTCCCAGGGTCCCAGCGGGGGTGAGAGGGGCTGGGGCCCGTCTTCTACCTCTACCCGGGCCTCCGTGCTGTGACACGCTGCTCCCATGGCCCAGGGGACCCGCTGGCCAGGCTGGCGGAGTCCTGGGTCCCGCCCTGAGCTGCACCCCCACCCCTTCAGATGGGGAAGGGCTCCTTCAAGTACGCCTGGGTGCTGGACAAGCTGAAGGCGGAGCGTGAGCGTGGGATCACTATTGACATCTCTCTGTGGAAGTTCGAGACCAGCAAGTACTACATCACCATCATCGACGCCCCGGGCCACCGCGACTTCATCAAGAACATGATCACCGGCACGTCCCAGGTGGGCAGGGCTGCAGAGGCCACCCAGGCCCTGGAGGTGGGGCAAGGGTACCCAGTCAGGGGACACTGGGGACCCTGGAGTCATTGAGGGGTAGTTGGGTCTCCTCTGCCTCCTCTACAGGGCAGGAAACCTCACCTTTGCCACTACTTGCCCCACCTGGTACAGAGCCCCGCAAAGAACTGATTAAGTGCCCCAGCATCTCAGCCAGAAGGATGCTTGTAAGGAGAGCCACTGTCAGGGCCACCTGTGCAGATAGACAAACACAGAGGCCAGGATGAGGTCACTGAGATGTGGGCAAAAATACCGACAGGGTCAGACAATCTCTGACATTGCCCGGGCATTCACAGAGACAGACAGATAGACAGATGGATGAGCCCCCACTACTACCCCTAAGGCCAAAATCCCCAGGTCCCATCCCCAGGCGACTGACTGCCCAGGCCCCTAGCTGCTCGGAGGGGCCTGGGCATGAGGAGGGCTCGGGGGCTCACTGTGCCTGGCGTGCTGGGCAGGCGGACTGCGCAGTGCTGATCGTGGCAGCGGGAGTGGGCGAGTTTGAGGCGGGCATCTCCAAGAACGGGCAGACTCGGGAGCATGCGCTGCTGGCCTACACGCTGGGTGTGAAGCAGCTCATTGTGGGGGTCAACAAGATGGACTCCACGGAGCCCGCCTACAGCGAGAAGCGCTACGACGAGATTGTCAAGGAGGTCAGCGCCTATATCAAGAAGATCGGCTACAACCCCGCCACCGTGCCTTTCGTGCCCATCTCGGGCTGGCACGGCGACAACATGCTGGAGCCCTCACCCAACGTGAGTGCCCAGTGGGACAGGTGGTGCGGCTGCTCAAACCCCTCCCCCAGGTCCCAGAGCACGGGGTCGAAGGTCAGGCCACGTCAGGATGGGGTGCGGGCTGGGAGGGCTAGTCCCCTGGCCCATCTTGGCCCTCCTGGTCCCCCTTACCCTGTGCGTGTATGCGTGCCAGCCCACGGTGGGTGTGTGAGCCTGGTGAGGAGCCCCAGCCTCATTGGAGTCCAGGGCTTTGGCCCTCAGCTCAACCTCCCTGCAGGGCTGGCAGAGGTCTCTTTGGCCCCTTCTCTGGCCTGGGACACTCTCCCCAGGTTGACACTGCAAGGCCAGTGGCTGCCGGGGCCTGGGTCTATACACCCCATCTCCAGGAGCCTGGCCATGGCAGGGTTAGTTTTCATTTCCCCCAGGAGCCTCTCGGGGCCTAGAGCTGGTAGGGCTCTGGGAAGGGCTGAGGGCTGGCTCTCTGCTGGTCAGTTGGGCAGTTTGTGGCTCAGGCAGCCAGTGTCCCAGGGACTCTGACTTGGCAGGAGGTAATGAGTGGAGCCTGGTTGTTTTGAATTTGTGGAACCCGAAAGCAAGTGCCTAGGCACTGTCAAGCCAGAGGACAACCTGGCCCAGAAGGGCGGCCACTCACTCTAGCCAGCACTGCAGCCACCCACACTGTTGGAGGTGGGTGTGGAGGGAGAGCCAGGGAGATAGCCCTGGAGCCCTATTGTCAGAGGGTGCAGCTGGAGGGACCCCGTCTTGCTCTGCTGCACATTTGCATTGTGGATTGTATGTTCCCTCATGGGATCTCACATAGTGATGGATGAGCTGACTGCATCCTCTGTTCTCCTGGAGAGGCAGACAGGACACCCCCCCACACATTTCCCATGCCTGACCTGCTAGATAATGGGGTCCCCCTCCCCACTGTTGACCTGGGCTGTCTGGAAGACGTAGTACCTGGGAATGGACGTGGGGCACAGTGCTGCTGGCCTCTTCTCCTCCCGATCTGTGGCAGCTGGGCCAGGGGGACTCCGTGCCAGGAGGGCGCTGGGTCTGCTGTCAGGAGACGCCCTGGGCAGTGACGTGTCTGCCTTGCTTGGGGATGGTCAGCGTCTCTGGGGCTGAGGCTGGAATCTGTGCCTCTAGCTTGGCCATGGGCCAGACTTGACCTTTTGTGTCCTGGTGCTTGACTGGGTCTGGGATCTGAGGGCCAGGGCCCTGGGGGTTTCAGGGGGCAGGGGCTGGTTCCGAACCTCAGGTCGTCATCCGTCTGAGCCCGGTCTGAGCAGTCTGGGATGAGGTGGATGCTCTGCTTCTTCTTGCCCCGTCTCTGTGATGGTGGGAGTGTGAGCTGAGGGTGGGGTGGGCTCAGGCGGTCTCTACGATGGGTGCCTCCTTCCTCCTGCCCAGATGCCGTGGTTCAAGGGCTGGAAAGTGGAACGTAAGGAAGGGAATGCCAGTGGTGTGTCCCTGCTGGAGGCCCTGGACACGATCCTACCCCCGACACGCCCCACGGACAAGCCCCTGCGCCTGCCACTGCAGGATGTGTATAAGATTGGCGGTGAGTGGGGGCGCAGGGCTCCATTTGCCCCACTGCAGGCACCCAGTCCACCTCGGCCAGCTCTGCCCTTCAGACCCCTCTCTTGAGCCCAGGGTCCCCAGCTAGGAGCTCCAGGTTATTTCTGTCTCTCCCCCCATGCTGCACACTGTCTAGGGGACCATCCATCCACCTACCATCCATCATCCATCCATCCATCCATCCATCCATCCATCCATCCAGCGTCCATCCATCCATCCATTCATCCATCCATCATCCATCCATCCATCCATCCATCCATCATCCATCCATCCATCCATCCATCCATCTATCCATCCAGCATCCATCCATCATCCATCCATCCATCCATCCATCCAGCATCCATCCATCCATCCATCCATCCATTCATCCATCCATCATCCATCCATCCATCCATCCATCCATCCATCCATCATCCATCCATCCATCCATCCAGCATCCATCCATCCATCCAGCATCCATCTATCCATCCATCCATCTATCCATCATCCATCCATCCATCCATCTACCCACCCACTATCCATTGATCTGTCCAGTGTTTGTCAGGTCTTCCTCCCTCCAGGTAAGTGGTCAGCCCTGCACCAGGAGCTGGTGGCACAGGTGATGGCACAGGGGTGAGTCATACTCTCTTTCCCCCTGGAGGTCCCACTCTTGTGGGAGACACGATGCACTCCAGGAATGAGAAATGCTATTCATGAGATGATGCAGAAACCATAGACAAATGTAGCTAGAGATGCTGGGGGCCCGTGTGCAGGGTGGGGGTGTCATGCGTGGAGAACAGCCAGCAGCCTCAGTCTCCATCATAATATAAGCCACACAAGCCTCTATCACAGCCAGAGAAACGGGGTAGAGTCTCCCACGCCCTGGGGCAGACCAGACGCCCACTGGGCAGCCACACAAGTGTGAGCAGACCTGTGATAAGCATGGGGCACCCACGCCCCTTCAGGGATAGTCCCCGGGACCAGCAGCATGGAGGCCCAGCCAGGCAATCCCAGGTGGGCTGTTCTCAACCCTCTCTGGTGCTGGAACGTCACAAGGAGGGGCCTCAGAGAGCGGAGGGACCCACAGTGCCTCCTTCAGGGAAAGGATCTCAGGTCCAGGTGGCTCTCTCCTTGCTCGTCTCCCCCTCCTGGGGACTCTCTCTGGTTCAGTCCCTTCCTTTCCTGATGGGGTCCGGGAGCGTCCACTTCTGTGCGAACCTCTCAGTGTCTGCCCTGCCTGGGGTCTCCCAGTCCCCTTGCTCCCTGCATGTGGCCATGCCCCCCGCCTGCCCCTCACAGCCCCTCCTCTTGGCCCAGGCATTGGCACTGTGCCTGTGGGCCGAGTGGAGACGGGCATCCTCCGGCCGGGCATGGTGGTGACCTTTGCACCCGTGAACATCACCACGGAGGTGAAGTCGGTGGAGATGCACCATGAGGCCCTGAGTGAGGCCCTGCCCGGAGACAACGTCGGCTTCAACGTGAAGAATGTGTCAGTCAAGGACATCCGCCGCGGCAATGTGTGCGGGGACAGCAAGTCCGACCCTCCTCAAGAGGCCGCCCAGTTCACCTCCCAGGTGGGCGGCTGTGCGGTGGCCACTGGGGTCTTTTCCCGCAAGGGTGGTAACAGCTGCCCTCAGTGAAGTCAGGGGCTGCCTGGAGCCGGACGAGCACTTGACACCCCCTTAGTCAGGCATGGGGAGAACTCAGACCCCGCTTTAACAATGAGGCCACTGAGGCCGGGAGAGGTTGAATCAGGGCTGAGGGCACAGGACGAGTAGACTCGGGTGGCCCAGGCCTGCCCCTCAGGGCCTCACTGAGGTCCCACTCTGGTCCTGAAAATACTTTTATTAATTTAGTGCCAGAGACATCTCTCTAATACTTTATTCTCTGCATTGTCACTGAATCTTTTTCGATCACCTCTTCACCTGAAAATGATTTTAAAAATTGGCTTTATTGAGATACGTTGTTTCCCCGAAAATAAGACCTACCCTGAAAATAAGCCCCAGTTAAGATCTCAGCCAGACAGACGCAGTTAGTACGTTATGACGACGTTCCAGAAGAAGATGACACGACTGTATTTGAATAAATGTAGATGGTTGTACATGAAAAAATAACACATCCCCTGAAAATGTGCCCTATGTGTCTTCTGGAGCAAAAATTAATGTAAGACCCAGTCTTGTTTTCGGGGAAACACGGTATAACTGACGTACAAAAACTGAAGTCCAACTTTATCATCCCACTGCCTTAGTTCTCGCCAGGATGGACAGTACAAGCTGCCCACTGGCCGTTTCAAACAGTGCACCTGTCAGTTGTTTATCTCTCAGGGTTTTCCCAATGCTTAGTGAGCACCTCGGGGTCCAGGATGGGAGGGGTGGGTCCCCCGTGGTCAGCAGTCCGGGCCTCAGGAACCCGGAAGGTGGGCCGGAGCCTCCCCCAGCTTTGGGGTCCTCCCCCGGTGCCCACCCCTGGTTGCCTGACGGCCTCATGCATCTCTGCCCACAGGTCATCATTCTGAACCACCCTGGGCAGATCAGCGCTGGCTACTCGCCCGTCATCGACTGCCACACGGCCCACATTGCCTGCAAGTTTGCCGAGCTGAAGGAGAAGATTGACCGGCGGTCCGGCAAGAAGCTGGAGGACAACCCCAAGTCCCTGAAGTCGGGCGACGCAGCCATCGTGGAGATGGTCCCGGGGAAGCCCATGTGTGTGGAGAGCTTCTCCCAGTACCCGCCCCTCGGTGAGTGCATATGAGGGAGGGGCAGCTCTGGCAGCCATCTAGGCAGAGGGGCCACTGCAGAGGGAGCGGGCCCTTTGCTTTTCGGCTGCACTTAGAGCTCAGCAAGAGACCCATGGCCTCGTGTCACTGAGCGCAGGTGGCCCTGCCGGGCAGGCCTGGGATGGTGTCCTCCTCTGCAGATGAAGGCCGTAAATGACGCACCCAAGGCCCACAGCTAGTCTAGTGGTGGAATTGGGACTGACCGCCCTCCTCCAGCTGGCCTGCCCGACAGGTCTCCGCAGGATAACCCGCAGCCCTACCTGGGAGAGCTGCCTCAGGCAGGGTGGCCGGCCATAGTCCAAATAGCTAAAGGGCGTACAGCGCCAAGGCGTGTGCTGAGGCCGGTTCACGGGCTGTAACATCTTGGGCGAGTCCCATGAGCCAGTCATTTGTAAGGAGCCGCCGCCAGTACCGCTTCAGTGCCTCACACCTGGAAACAGGGCGAGAGCTTAGTGCTCAGCCTGAGGTTCCTCCGCCCCGGGCTGCGGAGGATGCTGCGCGTGCGCGTTGCCTCCGGGCGCCCGGCGGTGGGCGGAGCCTGGGCGCTCCCGCCAGCCCCTCACGCCCCCTCCCCGCAGGCCGCTTCGCCGTGCGCGACATGCGGCAGACGGTGGCTGTGGGCGTCATCAAGAACGTGGAGAAGAAGAGCGGCGGCGCTGGCAAAGTCACCAAGTCGGCGCAGAAGGCGCAGAAGGCGGGCAAGTGAAGCGCGGGCGCCCGCGGCGCGACCCTCCCCGTCGGCGCCGCGCCCAGCCCCCCGCCCTGCCCCCGGCCCCAGCCCCGTCCCGGTGCCCCGCACCCCTGCCAGGCGCATGTCTGCACCTCCGCTTGTCAGAGGCTCTCCGTCAGCGACTGGATGCTCGCCATCAAGGTCCAGTGGAAATTCTTTAAGAGGAAAAGCGCCCCCACCGCCCCAGCTTCCGCGTCCAGCCTTCGCCACGCTCAGTGCCCGTTTTACCAATAAACTGAGCAATCCCACAGCCGTGTGCCTGCTTCTGGGTGGGGTGAGGGCTGCCTACCCTGCGGGAGTGCTCTCCTTAGGACCCCTTCCCCAAGCTCCTTCCTGCCTGGCTGTCCCACCGGCATTCATTACCCCTGTGGGTGACCAGGCCCCGTGTCCTCCCGACCTACCCAGGGTGGGCGGTGGGCTGGGCTGCAGTGAGTGGCCCAGCCCAGGAGGCCAGACCCCAAGTCCAGCTGGTCTGGCTTGTCATAAGTGGGCTTGGGAGTTGCTCCAGTGGGACATCCGGGACAAAGAACCGGTCACTTCATATCTGCAGAAGGGGAGCTGAATGTTTTGGGGGTCTCTGAACCCAATGAGTGCTGAGGGATCCTCCCCCACGAATGCTTGCCTCTCTCACACACACTGTTCCTCACCCGGGTTTCCAGGCTGCCATGCTCCTGGAACCCCCGTCTTACCCCATCCCAAGCAGGTCACTTGTGGATGGAGGCAGCATCACATTCATCCTGCTGCTCAGCTTGGCCCTCCGCACACCCAGGGACTTCATCTCCAGACAAGCCCTGATCTCTGTTAGCAAAGACAGGTCCATGCAGCACTCCCTGCCCAGCCATTCCTGCTCCAGGAAGCAGGATGTGTGGGCACTGCAGGAGCTGGGGTGGGCTCAGCAGACCCCCCGACTGCTCCCGGTGCAGACTGGCCTATTGCAGGCCCATGCGTGTGCGTCTTCTGGAGCTGCTGTGACAAATGACCTCGGGCTGGCACCTTAAAACAACAGGACTCTCCCAGTCCAAAATCAGTATCCCTGGGACAAAATCGAGGGGTTGGCAGGGCCTCGCTCCCTCAGAGGCTGTAGAGGAGGGGCCGTTCCTTGCCTCTTGCAGCTTCCGGCAGCTGCCAATGTCCCTTGACTTGTGGTTGCATCACTCCCATCTCCACCTCTGGTCACACGATTTCTGTGTCACGTCTCCCTCTTATAAGGACATGAGATTGCACTGCAGGCCCCCCTGGATAATCCAGGATCATTTCATCTCCAGATCCTTATTTTAGTCACTTCTGCAAAACCCTTTCTTGCCACATGTGTCGCACATACCACAGGTCCCAGGGATTGGGCCCTGAGATCCCACTAGGCTGGGTGATGCAGCCAAAGGTGGGACGGTGCTGCCAGCTGGGAGAGATGGGCACACGAGGTTCAATGGTCCCTGCGGAGGGTCTGTGCTGACCTGCAGAGGCCTCCACGGAGGGTAGCAAATGGAGACACAGGACACCCAGGCGAATTTGCATTTCAGATAAACAGGATAATTTTTAATACAAATCTGTCTCGTACAACACTGGCACTAACAAATGTGAATACACTTATTTACCTAATGTTCAAACTGGGCTGTGCATGTTGGCGACGCTGCCCAGGGGAACCGGGCACCTCCTGCCACTGTCCTGCGCCCCTGTCCCGTCCTGAGCGTCATCGGCCACGATTGCGGGTGGGGGGACCTGGCATGACCCTGCAGGGCCTGTCTGCCCAGGACGTTGTCCTTACCCACTTGGCCCAGTTAGAATTGGGGTCAAACCCAAGAAACTTGGCTGCCCAAGACAGGGTAGAACTGAAAACCTGGCCCCAGACTGCAGTCTAAGGAGGCCCCCTGAGTGGTCCCTGAGGGGCTCCTCACCCTGTCATCACCATCGCTGTTGGGAACTCTGGGAACCCTGGTTACCCAGAAGCCACTTGTGGGGGGGGCGATGTCAGACACCTGCCCTCCTGTGCGGGAGGCCACACTGCCAGCCCTCCAGGTAGGTGCGTTTCTGAAATGGGGGCACAGTCCTTCTAGGCTTGTGGACTCCTGTGAGGGCTTGAGGACAGAGCTGGCAGCACGTCCCCATTCCCACCAGTGTGGTGGAGGGTGGGGCTTCTGAAGAGTCTCCTGGCCTTGGACATCCCTTTGGGGTGGGTGATGGAGGCAGGCCCAGGAAGGTCAAGTTCCCAGGTCTGACTCCTGGCAGGGCTCTGGGCCTCTCTTTGTCTTTGGTGCCGGGCTCAGGGTGGGGTCCATGGCGGGGTAAGAGGACAGGGACTGAAGGATGCCGATAGGAGCTCGGCCAGGTGGGGACATGCAGTAGCTCCCATTGTCCACAAGGTGGCAGCACACGCAAGCTCCTCTCCCAGGATTTTCCCACTGATCTCCGGGTGGGGGGCTCCGCAGTATCCAGCACACTGCCAGCAGGGAGGTGGGCAGGGGTCCCATCTGAGGCTGTCCTTGGAGCAGCCCACACTCAGTGTGCGGGGCTTCTGGGGACGGTAGGCCTTGGCCACACCTCGGGCCTGGGAGACAAACTAGGGTGAGATGTGCCCGCCTGCCAGGAGGCGAGGCTGGGTGGGGCACAGGCAGAGACCCCTGTATTACACTCTGGGCAGGTGGGTCTCAAGCCTTCTCAGTGTCAAATGTCACTGAGGCTGCATCTGTGGATACTTAGTGTACTGGAAATGAAAACAGGAATATGTAAAACAAGAATGCATAGGTATTCTAAAGGATCTTGTTTTATGTACTATATGTATCAGAGTATATTGCAATATAAATAGAAATGTCTATGTATATATAAATATAAATTTAATATAAAAAGAAATGTCTATATATAAATAATGCAAGCAACTATCAAGTGTCATACCAACAAAAACACCAAATAAACCTTGAAAACAAAAAGTACAAACAAAACAAAACAAAAAACAAGAATGCAGAAGCACACAGCATGGCTCCTGGGAAACTCCCCTGCACAAGACAGAACACAAGTGTTATTGTGAACACGGTTTTCACCTCGAGAGCCTTCTGGAAGGTTCTTGGGAGCCAGGCGCCTGGATGGGCCTCTGAGAACTGCTGATCTCGGCGGCAGTGCCGGTGGTAAGGGTGCAGGTTTGAGTCCCAGCTCCACCCACTAAGCCGAGGACAGAGCAGGTGGCACCTGAATGTGGAAGGTAAGATGACTCCTGTGGTCAGGTGCCCCAGGTGCGGCCCTTGGAGTCGGGGTCTGGAGCGCAGGCTGAGGTGGCTAATGGCTGGTGCAAGCTCAGGGGTGGGGGGAGCTGGTGGGTGGGCAGGGAGCAGGGGAGGGGGCATGGTGTCAGCCTGGGGAGCCCGGTGGGCAGCTGGCCAGGGCGTGGGTGGTTGACAGTGTGTCCTGGGTGGGGGGTGGTACAGCCTCAGGACTCGGGCCCAAGTGGGGCCCATGGACGCTCACTCCTGGCTTGCTGCCGAGGCTGCCCAGGACACGGAGGCCTAGAGAGGTACCCGTGTGACACCACAGGGCTGGTGGTGAGCCGGGGCTCTGTGAAGCAGGCCTAGAAGCCTCCGCTGGCTGGTGAATAATTTAAAGCAGGATCCGCTGGGACCCCATTGGCAGCTTCAATCTGCTCTTTGGGGGCCTCTGAAAAATTCATGAGTTCTTGAGGCTGCGGGTCCGCTGAGCTGGCCAAATCTGACCTGTCTCCTGCCCTTGCGTTCCCGGGGCGCCTGGCGCTCCCCCCAGGCTGCAGGGTGGCCCTAGCAGTGGCTTCAGACCCCAGAGTTTCTCACCAGAGAGTGAACGTCTTTGTGGGTAACTGTGGGTATGGTTCCTCCGGGGGCCTTGGAGTGGGACCGTGGTGTGCTGGACTGCTTACGTGCCTCTGGTGCGTGAGCCCAGCATAGGCTGTGTGTTCCTGTGTGGGTGTGGCCTGGGTGTGGACCTGTGCAGATCTGTGTGCAGTGTGGGGAATGTGGTGGCCTTGGGAGGTGGGGCGGTGAGTGTGTGCACACATACATTTGGATGTGTGTTTGTGCATGCCAGAGAGAGCACGTGTGTGTGTGATGTGTGTGTGAGCACGTGTCTTGGCTTTTCCTCCACTGATGGCTGGCAGCCTGGAATCTGGGCTGAGCCCCGAGGAGGCACCATGGGTGGCAGGACCCAGGCAGCATTGGGCAACTCTCCCTGTCCTGCAGCCATGGGGGGCAAGCCAGTCAAGCGACTGGACTGGCAGGGCTACAAGCTACAGGAGACCCTTGGCTCCACTGGGCTGGGCCAGGGAGGAAGGAAGAGGGGTGTCTGGAGAAGCTGTGGGAGCCGGCTGCTCCTGGGGTCTCACTGTGGGGTTTAGCTGGGGAGGAGACCCAGGAGGGCCATGGACAGCTGGGACACCCATCAAGGCTACATGAGGCAAGGACAGCCCAGCTGTGATCGCTGCCTCGCCATGCCAGGGTCTGGGCCTGGACTGTGGGCTGCGTGGGGCCCAAGGCGGGGGTGGGGGCTGTCCTGTGCACTGCAGGAGGCCCGCTCCTACCCACTAGATGCCAGTAGCACCTGCCTCTGTCATGGCAACCAAAAATGTCTCCAGATGTTCCCAGATGCACCCTGGAGTCCAAAGCCACCTCTGGGTGAGAGCGAAATGGCCTAAATGGCTCTCATTCCATGGGTGGGACATTGGGACAGGATGCCGTCAGTATGTCTGAGTTGGGGGCACCAACAGATCATTCCTTCTAGCTGCACCCCGTGGGAGGGTCTGTAAGAAACCAAGTGGGGACCTGGGGTCGCCCTGGCACCTCCCTGCCATTTCCTGGACACTGCTCTGTACCGGACACCCCAGGACCTTTCACTGCTCTGCAGGGTCCTCTTGGCTTAGGTCCAGCAGTCCGGGTGCCCTCGGGCCGTGCCCTGCAGTCAGCACCTTGTGTCCTCAGCAATGCCCTGGGTGGGCCCTATTTACTGGCAGAGTGGTTCATCGGGCCACCCCGGCAGAGCCCCTGGTGCTGGCCCAGGGCTCCAGCTCTATCCGGGCTGATGTGTCCCTGGTTTGCTGGTTCCTGTTCCCTTCCCCACCACCCCCCTACTTAACACATGGTGATCTTGTCCTGGGTGAGGGGGTGGGTGGGAGTGGGGACTCTGAGAGCCGCCAGGCTCTGCCCCAGACTGGACTCCTCTGTGCAAAGCCTGCTGGACATCTGGCCAGCAAGCAAGGCGCTCAAGTGAGCCTGGGCCTGCCGTGGGCGGGCAGCCAGGGCCCAGATGCCGACAGCCTGTGTGTGGGCAGGCTGGCTGACCGTTCTGCTGGCGGTGAGCCTGTCTCCACGGCCCAGAGCTGCAGACGTCCATGTCGTCACACAGCCTACGCCAGCATCCCTGAGCCACACAAGCCCCAGGCCCACCATGGTGGGCTCATCCCAGTTGGAGGCTCCCAGCAATGTCCAGTCCTAGGGCACAGAGACTGTCCATGGCATGGACGAGCAGCTTCTGTGGCTGGGCCAGGTGTGAGCGTGTGCACGGCCCTCCTCACTGAGCTCCCTGTCTAGTGGGGTGGGCAGGAGGCAAGCAAATAAATAACAGCTTCAGACTGGGACCAGTAAGCAGAGCTGAGGAAGGGCGGTCCCACTTTAGGGACGACCCCCAAGCAGGGCCTCCCTGAGTAGATGCACAGGGACCTCTGGGGCCAGGGGAAGGGACAGCATCCCGGTGGAGGGAACAGTACACACAAAGGCTCTTGCGCCTGCTTGAGGCTCTCCTGTGTGTCCACTGGGGCAGTGAGGGCAGGGGGAGTGGGAGGGGGGACGGGGCAGGTGGGGTGTCTGAGAGCTTCAGGGCTAGATCACACAGGTGAAGATCCAGTGGTGAGGGAAAGAGTCTGGATATCATCCAAGTGCCTGGGAGCGCTGGCAGGTAGAGATCGGGCACCAACCTCACGCTCCACACGTGAGCTGGGCGGCCTGTCTGCTCCTCACGTTTTATCTGCCATGGAAGGGGGAGGATTTCCACAGATTCTTCATTTGCCCAGAGGTGTGGGAAGGGGAATGTGGGATGCCTCACACGACAGCCTGTGGGCTGGAAATGACAAAGCACACAACCTCCCAAATACCACCCTTGCTCCTGGAAGCTGGACGGTGGACTGAGGGGGGTCGTGGGACCTCTCAGCAGGGGGTTCCCTGGAGAACCCAGATTCTACAGACTGACTTCCACGCTCCAACGTGTCCAGGCCACCTTCACTGCCCAACCCATCTCCGCCGTCACAGGCTGTGTCGTGGTGTTACTGGTGGCTGAGGAATAGGTGTCAGCTAACTCACATGATTCGCTGGGTTGCCAGGAGCTGGGGAAGTTTGTTGAGAGCTCTGATCCTTTAAAAACAGTATAAATTAAATTTTTATTGAGTTTAGTGTAAGATGTTTTTAAAAAATCAATGCTTCCGTATCTTAAATCTTTTCTTTAGGGGTGGCCAGTTAGCTCAGCTAGTTAGAGCGCGGTGCTGGTAGCACCAAGGTTGCTGTTTCGATCCCCACATGGGCCCTTGTGAGCTGTGCCTTCCTTAAAAAAAAAAAAAAAAAAAGACTAAATCTTTTCCTCACTTTCCTGCTCCCCCATGAGCTGGATAACAGCGCTTCCTCCTAATGATGAGAATTCCTGGGGGAGGGCTGGAACTTTCTGTCTGCTGGCACTTCCTGTCGCTCAATGATATGATTAAAACAACCAAGCTCCGACCCAGGCGAAGTGGTTGAGAGCCTGTCCCTTCTCCTTGTTTCTCGGCCTGGGGGAGCTTTCCCTTTGGGCCTCTGCCAGGGCCATCTGTTTGGGGCAGGAGCTCGCTCCTTTTCTCCTGGGAGGAGATGTGGGTGGTGATGAAACGGGAAACTCTGCTTGGCAGTGTCTGCCCCCAGTGTCCCCATGGCCACTGGCCCACGGAACTCCAGCGTGGCTGAACACCTGGATGTCAACACACCTGGATGTCCTATGTGACCACAGAGCATCAGACCTGTGGGGTGTCGGAGAGGGGCCACTTCCACCTCCACCCCAGGAACAGCCTCACTGCTGCTGACACCCTCGCCAGGTCAGCTGGCCCGTGGAAGCCTCTTTCTTCCCCACCCGCTTCCCCTGCATTCTCTTCTGGTCCCACCGTCCAATATTAATGCTGTGAGAGTAGTCACGACCCCCAGGGTCACGAAAAGATTTCCAGGAAATGCTGAGCCTGCTTTCTGACTGCACCACTGCGGGAAAGGTTATCGTGTATGTCCCCCCGAGGGAACAATGTAGATGTGCTTTGATTTGTCCTCTGCCACCAGCAGCTGTGACATCTACTGACCACTCCTCGTGGGCCCTATCTATGCCAGGCTCTGGGAGACACGACAGTGGCAAGACGCGCCCAGAGGCAGGGGAGCAGGCCTTGCATGGCGACCTCCCTGGGGTCGGGCGGGGGTTCCAGTGGCCACCATCACGTTTGTCAGCTCACTAGTCTGTGCTGGGTGGCTCAGTGTAGCCAGTGATATGGGGGACGGAAGGAGGAGGCCACCAGGACAGGGCGAAGGAAGGATGCTGGGCTCACGAGGTTCTGGGACAGTGTTCAGCAGGGAGGTGCTGAAAGGACAGCTCCCGGCTTGGCCACCGCAGTGCTGGCCACGGGCCTTGGGCCCCAAAGTCTCGGGGAAAGTGCCTCCTCAAAGTGGACATGGGTTTCTGAAGTGTGCATCTGAATTTTTCCACTCCTCTTCTCTGGAGCCTCAGTGCTGTCTTGGCAAAGATGGCTTGAGCCTGAAAGCTTTTCCCATCTATTTTTAAATAAATGGGATTCCTATCATTTGCATGAAATTCACCCCAACTGAGTGTTTGCATGACTTGCTTCGCCTGAGTTGCATGGGGGGGCAGGGTAGGGGCAACCGGTGACCAGACTGCTGGCCATGCACAGCCCATGGAGTGCACGACACAGAATTGAAAACAAGTGATCAACGAACCAGCTCATTGAAAGGACATCCTAAACAGAAGAAGCAGAGATGTCCAAACCTTGATGCAGGACACGCCTTCCAGAACCTACAAAGCGCCATTTGTAGACAAGAGAACAGAGTGCCTAGGACCTGAGGTCCACCTGCATCTGAGCAGGTTCCCCTGCCAGCCTGGCTGTTGGAGTTCCCCCTGGAAGGGCCTCCCCTCCCCCTGGGGGCATCGTGTCTTCCTGGGCCCACTTCTCCCTTGCACCAAAAACCCCCAAGAAGGGGCTCCCTTGGAGGGACAGGCCCCTCTCAGGGGACCTCATAGTCTGGGCTTCCCCTTCACCAGTGGAGGTGGCCCCACCCTCCCAGTTTGCACATTTGCGTTGCCGTCACTTTGTCGAGTCCTCTGAAGACTGTCCAGTCCTCCTTTGTCACTCTTCAGAGGGGGACTAGCAGAGTCAGCCAGACACCACCCCCTCGTGGATCCAGCTGTGTGGGGAATGCAGGTCCTTCCTTCTTTTGCACCCCAGGCCCTCCCCCTCCCCTTGAACTGACCTTGTGGGAGCCTCCTTTCTCAGCCTGGGCTCAGCAGGGGTTCACGCACTTAAAAATGTCAGCCATTGGGGGCAAACTCGCCTAATGCTGTTGTTCATAGCTAATGACTGGGGATGGAGGCAGGGAGGTGGGGGTCAGGAGTGCAGCCCCTGGGATGTGCCTGTGTGCACAGGTGTGTGTGGCACAAGCTGCAGTCCACCCCCCACATTCTAAATGACTCACAAATTAGCACTGTGCCTACATCGACCATTATGTTTTCTGCCTAATTGAGAAAACAAAGGCCACACGGCCAGGCCACTCACTTTGGAAACCGAAGGGCAGGGATAGCGCTGCTTTATGAGCTGAGTCACTGGTGAGGACGGCACCAGCTACTAAATGGGGTCTTCCCTTGGGGGGACCCCACATGTGGGGCGAATGTGGGAAGAAGCTGCATGTGGTCAGATGAGGGAGCCAGGTGCGGAGGGAGGCTCCAGTGGGGGAGGGTGGGGCGCTGGCAGCATCCGTGAGCAGGGAGCCCTCAGGGGCTGGAGCATAAGCGCCTTTGGTCTCCCAGCAGCAGGTTCCCCAGGGACTCCCCAGGACACCGCTGGCTCCCTGACTGGGCAAGGCCACCTCTACCTACTCCCCAGTGAAGGGACAGTCTGCCATGTGTGTCCAGAGCCTGTCCTCCTTTATCCTGGGCTGAGTTACCAGTGTCCCCACTGGCCTCAGGCCTGGGTCTTGCCCTGGGGCCCACCCTCCAACCTCCTGCCCCAGCTGCAGGCCCCTTCTGGGGTCTGCAGACAAAGCCCAAGCCTCCAGGTTGAGTACGGTCCCACCTCGCTGACCGCCTTGCCCCACTTCCTGCCGGGGCGCCTCTCCCCTGCCTCTTCTTCCCGGACTCCTCCCGCCCAGTCCAGGCTACCTCTTAGGAAGCCTCCCCAGGCGCCTCCTGCACACCGAAGGGACGGGGTGGGGCTCATGTGGGGCCCCCCTAGAGGCCAAGGGCGCAAGATTCCCTGTGGGCGGGGCCATATAACCGACAGCCTGGCAACAGCCGTACTCCCCAGCCCTGCTCCGAGGTGTCCAGTCTCAGAGCGCTGGGGCCGCTCAGGCGCGTGCTTGCCTGGTCCTGCCCACCTCACAGGTGACCAAGAGGCCGGCGTTGGTCAGGGCGTAGTGGCGGGGGGAGTGGGAAAGGGACCGCCGGGTGGCAGGGACTCCTTGCTCAGCGGGGCTCAGCTCCTCTCGTTTCCCGCCCCTGCACTGCCCTCCAGCCGCCCGCGCGGCGTCGCAGGGGTTAACGGGGGGCGGGGCGAGGCGGCGGGCGGAGCGAGGTAGCCGCAGCGTCTCCGCGCGCGGCCGGGGCGGCTGGAGCGCGGAGCCACCGCCGCCGCTGCCTTGGCCATGCGGCTCCCGGGCCGGGGGCCTGGGCTCGGGCCCGCGCCGCCCCCCGCGCGCCGCTCCCGCTGAGCCCGTGTCCCCGCCCGCCCGCCGGGCGCCGCCAGCACCATGGTGCAGAAATCGCGCAACGGCGGCGTGTACCCCGGCCCGAGCGGGGAGAAGAAGCTCAAGGTGGGCTTCGTGGGGCTGGACCCCGGCGCGCCCGACTCCACCCGGGATGGCGCGCTGCTCATCGCTGGCTCCGAGGCCCCCAAGCGCGGCAGCATCCTCAGCAAGCCGCGCGCGGGCGGCGCGGGCGCCGGGAAGCCCCCGAAACGCAACGCCTTCTACCGCAAGCTGCAGAATTTCCTGTACAACGTGCTGGAGCGGCCGCGCGGCTGGGCCTTCGTCTACCACGCCTACGTGTGAGTGCCCGCCAGCCGCGGCCACCGCGGTCCGTGTGTCCGAGCGCCCGCGTCCCTCACACCGTGCGCTGGGGTCCGAGCCGGGACCGCGTCCTGGGTAAAGCGAGGGGCGGAGATCGGAGAGCTCCGTGGCGAGCTCACGCAGGAAGGCGTTCTGGGGCCCGGGGTTTCAGGTCGTGTGAGAGCCCTGGCTCTTCTCCCCAGGCTGGGTTGCATCAGCCCCTCCCCCGCAGAACTGGGTGTGCGGCGCCGCGTCCTTCGCTCCTCTGCCCCGAGGCCCCTCCCCACGGCCACTGCACCGAACAAAGGGCCAGCGGGGATGGAGGGCGGCGCTGCCGGTCCTGCCTCTGGATCTGGAGGCCCGGCACTCCCCTGGACTGGGTTCCCCCGAGGAATGGGGGTAATGGGGGGAAGAGCTGGCCTACCCTCCCCGTTCCTCCAAGCTGCTCACTCCGACTGGGGTGAGCTTCTGCGTTGCTGAAATGGGGGAGGGGTCCTAACATTACTCCCCTCCCTCAGCCCTAGGCTGAGGGCAGTTGACACCCTGCCCCTGACGCCCGCACCCTCCCTGGCGTTGCCTGCATCTGTGACTCCCCCCGCCCCAGGGCAGCCTGACCCCCATCTGCAGCTGGTAGCTGGAGGAGCAGGTGTGTGCCTGATATGCCCTGCACATTCCGGGCTCTGGATTCCTTGGCACAGTGGACACCCAGGAGGAGGGGTGCCACTGTCTTGGGGCCTGCCAGCCCTGGCTCTAGAAGGGGCTGTCTGTCTCCCCAGCTCTCCTGAAGTCCTGGCCCCTGGGGCAGGGCCTGCCTGCGGCTCTGGCTGGCTGGCTGGTTGGCTGGCTGGCATTGTGTGCACATGAGTATTCGTGTTGTGTTTGTGCAGGTGTCTGCGTGTGCGTCCTGTGCTGTTGGTGCGCACAGCCGCGGAGCCTTCAGGTACTCTCCCTCCCATCCCAGCTAGCCTGGGGCCAGGACTCGGCCATTTTGTATGAAAGAGGCGTTTTGGGATGGAAGTGAGGGGCAGAGTCTGGGAAACTCTCCGACTGACCGTGTACCCACCTGGGATGGGAGGGGTGTGTGCCTGTGACCCGTTCAATGCGTCCATGTACCTGGGCCTCTGTGCCCTGGACAGACCCTCTGTAGGATGGGGTCAAAGGCCCTGGGCGGGACTTGCCAGGCTGCTGGGGGGACCAGCCTCAGTGCCCAACCTCTCTGGGCATCCCAAGAGCAGCAGGCCCCACTGCCCCCCGCCCAGGTGGCTCTGGCTGCTCATCCTTGAAGAGCCCTGTGTCTCACCAATGACCCACCCACTGACACCTCCTTCCCGCCTGGCTGGGGGCCAGTCTCTGGTCAGCCAGGTCCTGGCCTGAGGTGACGTCCAGTATGTGGACAGAGCCCACCCCCACAGCCCAGCAGCCGGGGCCCAGTCTGACTCATGGTGTAGCTTCCAGAGGGTTTACTGTGCTTGGGGCATGAGCGTCCCTGGTTGGCAGCGTTTCCTGGGGTCCCTCTGTGGTTCTGGCCCTGGTCCTTAGTGTTCTCTCCCTGTCTCGGTTTGCAATGGTCGGCCTCTCTGTGCCTATTGCCTCCTAAAAGCTGCAGCATCCAGAATCAGAAGCAGAGTGTGTGGGGTCCCTGGGTCAGGCTCTGCTTTCGTGTGTGTATGTGTGTGTGGGGGGGTGGGGATTGGGGGGCGTCTCTGTGTTGTCTCCTGGGGCAACCCGGCATGAGGACAGGTGGGGGTTCATGTGTGGGGGCTTCAGGGGCATTGGCCCTCATTGTCAAGGCAGCCCTGCCCTTCGGCCTGCTCAGGCCCCTCCTGGTCCTTCTACTGAGGGCACAGGCTTCTCTGAGCTCCCCTTGCCCCCAGCTCACCAGTGAGTGGCTCAGAGTCAGGGGAAGGCAACCCCGTCGCAGGGGTTTTCCTGGGGAATGGGGTAGGTAGGAGGGGTCTCCAGCAGCTGCTCTGTTAGTCACTTAAGTCCAGTCACAGAATCTCTGCAGACCACAGTTTTCTCATCACCAGTGGGCACAGCTGCTCCTTGCCCCCAGGGCCTGGTGGAGATGAACTCCGAGGGCTGGCCCAGTGGGCTGTCCCTGAGTGGTGACACATCTAACCTGCTACTGATGCTCATGGCCCATCCCCCACCCCCCTGAGTTGTGGAATTCTCCACTGTCCCTCCTTCCAGCCCAAACATGGGGCCCAGCCCCTCCCTTACTCAGGAGGCCTTTACTGCCTCCCCATGCTGGCTTCTGGCCCGGGGCCTGAGTGTGCCGCTGTCCCTGTGCCCCTGTTCCCTCTCCCAGCTCAGACAGACCGGCTTGGCTCATTCTTGTGTATCATTTGGTTGGTGGACTGTTGCTGAGTAGGGCCTGGGGAAGGCAGGGGAGGGCAGGGACAGGCCAGGGCTGGCAGTCTTGCTGCTGCAGACCGTCCTGACTGGAGACCGGTCCCCGGGTCTGGGGCAGCGCCCAGCCTGCGTAGGCCACTTCTTTGGCCTTTTGACCCCAAAACCTGCTTTCTGGAAGGTGGAAGTGTCCCAGTGGATCCCAGGGGCAGCTGCTGTCAGAGGTGGGGAGGAAGGCGGCTGCCCTGTGGCCCCGTCTTGGTGGGCGCCAAGCCAGGTGCCCCCACCCCCCCTGCCCTCTGTGGAAGGAGTATTCTCCACAGATGTGCTCTGGGCGTGGAGCCATGACCATCTCTCCCTCTGTCCGTGAGCTTTTCCAGAAGCACTTCTAGAGACAGGTGCCTTCCTTGATACCACAAGGTGTGGGCCTGCCTGGGCAGAAACAGTTTGGACCCGCCTCTTCCAGCCCCAAGGCCCCTGGAGGACCCCTTCCTCTGCTTGTGCTGGATGGGGAATGGGCCCTGGGTGGGCAGACCTGCCCCGAGTGACTGCTTACCCACATATGGGCGGTGCCCCGGGGCGCACAGGGGTTCAGGGTGGAATTCTGTATGGGTAGGTTGGACTGCCTCCGCAGACATTGCCAGCAGTGGGGGGCTGTGCCTGAGGAGCTGAGCTGTAGGGGTGGGAAGGGGCACGACCCTGTAGAAGCTGCCCCCATCTTCCACCCTCACGTCCCCTGGCAGGGTCTGTCCCCCTGAGTGTGGGGCATTTCTGTAAGACGACTTGCTAGGTATAGAGTCTGGAGTTTGCACGAGTTTCCCAAAGTGCGAGGGCCATCAAAAAGGCCCCAAACCACCGTGTCAGGGATGTGTGTCCACTCCAGGAATGCCCACAGGGGAGGGACCTTGGAGAACCCAGGTCCCCATAGTCACGGGGAGCCGGGTAGGTATCCATCACAGGGTCTGGTCTCCATGTGGCTCAAGGTAGGAGTGGGAAAGAGAACTTACACTTATTGTGCACCCGCTGTGTGCTGGTCTCAGGAATTTCTCCCTGAGAGAGGCTCATGTCACCCCATTTCACTGGTGGAGAAACTGAGGCCAAGAAAGGTTGAGTGAGTTCCAGAGTTGCCACACTCAAGCTGAAAAGGTGAGCGTTTGGGGAACAGGTTGCCTGACCTTGCCAACATCCAGAAGCCACTTGGAGCTGCTGGGATGAAACTGTTTATAACAGGCCAACGGAAACCGCCTTATCGGCAGTGGGAGGGGCTTGACCTGCTCTATTTTCTGAGCTGTTTTCTCTATGGCTGAGACACCAAGTCCTCTGCCGTCTTTTCAGAGGCCTGTGGCTCGGGGCTGCAGGGCCCGGGGTTACCTCCCTGCTTTCCCTCATCGGGATACAGTCTGGGTGCCTTCCTCTGGGTGGCCTTGGGTAAATCAGTGCAGTCACATTTTCGCCCCCCTCACCTGTCTGCCCTTGGAGTGCAGGCCCACGTGGGAGGTGGAGCCTCTGCCCTCAGCCTCGGGCTGCACACCGGCCATTGTCCTCTTTGGTGTGACTGCATTTGGGGGTGAGTGCAGGCTTGGGGGATGTGGCCAGGGTCCCTCTCGGCTGACGGAGCGTTCTGTGCTTCCTAGAGGGAAACTGGAGTCTGAATGGCCAACCTCTCTGAGGTCCTGGGAGAAAATGTTTATCAATCGAGAAGCAGGAGAATCTTATGGAAATTTCCCGGAAGGTGAAAATGCCTGGAGTTGTGGTTCCCAGGGAAACCTGGGCTATTAGATGACCTCCAGCCTGTCTGGAAGCCTCGTGCCTCCTTGCAGGATTTCCCACCCTCACCCAAAAATGTGAAGTGAAAGTAATCTACGTCAGTAAAATATTACACCGAGCAGTAAATCTCCACACACATTCCATGTCTGCAAGGTAATAAGTAGTAGGAAGCTTGGCTTGTGTTTCGCAGTTGCAGCAGAGAGAATCTCGGTTTTATTACAAATCAGTCCAAGTCACATACTAAAACTAGGCTCTGTGGACACTCAGAAGGGGACACCCACAGCTCGGCCATGGGGGTGCCCCTGCTCTGGCCCTGTGCCCACCACGTGGGGGCCCCGCTCCAGGGGCCTGAGGATGCTTAAGCCCACGGATGTTTTTGAAGAAACTGACCACTTCCAGGAGCACAAGCTGAGTCCAGTGGTGGACAGGGCATTTGAGGCTGCTGTCACCCCAGCTTGTTTCAGTCAGTAAGTTAATGCCATGCTCCTGCCCATCCACGATGCCCACCCAGCGTGTCCACGTGTGGCCATCACACAACACGGTGCTCGGAGTCCATGCTGGTGAGAGCTGCTAGAACTGGGCGTTCTCAGCGACCCATGGAGGGAACAGGGCCCAGAGGACAGAGAGCTCTTTGGGCATTTCATGGAAGGTGCTGACAGAGGGCCTTGAGTTGGGGGAGAGGGGGACCCCTCAGAGGGGAGGACTGGAGGGACTCAGCATGGCCCTGAGCCCTCCAAATGCCCATTTGAGGTTGGACCGGGGGCTCAGGCCAAGTCCTGTTAGAGCCTCAGGATGGTGGGGAGGCCCTGGGCTGGGGGCTGTTGCTCCTTCACCAGGCCAGGCGGGTATCCCACATCTTGTTAAACACTACAGACTGGGCTGCATGGGTTACCTCGCAGGCGGGTCATTTTAAGTTTTCAAGTATAAATGTGGGGTCATTCTGAGATGGAAATTGCTGGAACGTGCATTAGGAACAGATATCGCCTTGCTACCATCACTGACGCCAGGCCCATCTGCGTTAGGTGTGTTGTTAAAAGGTCCACTATGCGTCATGTGAAGACAGTTCAGAGGGTGTGTTTGGGAGGATGGTGAGGGGTGGGGACCGCGGGTTCTGAGCCAGCCTGGCTGGGATTCTGCGTGCAGGGACCTCGAGTTTCCTCGTCTATAACATGGGGTGACAATTCTGTGAATCACTGAATGCAGTGCTTGCTGTGTGTGATGTCCACGCAGCTGTGGCTGTCGTCGTTGTCACCATGACAGCGGCCCAGCAGAATGAAAGGCCACGTCCTGAATGGGGAGTGGAGGGCCCGGCAGAGGAGGGGTGGCATGTGCTGACGGCCCCCTCGGCCATCTGCCCCTGAGCCCAGCCTTGGCCACTTCTCAGCCCCATTGACAGTGGCTGGGCCTGGATGAAGGTGTTACTGAGCTAGGGCACGCTGCCCCACACGCGTAGAAGACAATACTATGGCACTGGCTTTGAGAAGAGAAAAGACCTTTGATTGGCGAGCTCCGAGGCGAGGAGACAGGACGCAAGGCTCAACCGGTCTCCCCATCCGGGGTCGGGGCGGACTTAAGGGGTTTCAGCACCAGACCTTCCTGGACAGCGGTCCCTTCGCTTCTGAAAAGGTTCCGGCTTCCGGTTCGGTCGTGGCTGGTGGTTTGGTCCCGTGGGCAGAGCAGTTAGTTACAAGTGATACTCGTGAGTGGGGAAAAGTTTGGTTCTGGGTCCTGTTAGAAGCAGGAAAGGACCAGTTTGAGCTGGTTTTACAAAGGGCTTTGAGGCTGCTGTTTAGACTTGAGGCTGCACGTTGGACACGAGGCCCGGGTCTGACACTTGTGCAGGGAACTGGCCGCTTTCCTAAGGAGACGGCGTGCGCTGCACTGTTGGGAGATGCGGTCCTGTTCCGCGGAATGGCCTGCGCGCACAGAGCCTGAGCTTGAAACACACCGTTTTGGGCAGGTTGTACCAATGAACCCCTAGACTAAAAAGAACTGTGGGGCTCCCACGCCCTGTGCTCAAGGCTGAACCCACCTTCGGAGGGCACTGACCCCAGAGCTTGGGAGACGCCTGCCGAGCAGGGCTGGAGCTCAGCAGAGCTTTCTCACAGCAATCTGCTGAAAGGCCGTGGCAGCCTCTTAAGACGCCGCCTCCTGTGTGGCGATGCATGGACAGTGCTGGAGGAGGGCAGGCTTTCCTGTCACCGTTGCGAGGCCCTGGTCCAATCCACACCACAAAGCTGGGGCCGCTTAGCTGGATCTCAGGTAGAAAGAAGGGAAGCAGACCTGAGATTGTCCCCAAGAACGTCGTCTTCCACGCTGGGGGGAGGCTTTTGCAGAAACAGCCTCAGCTCTGGGCAGGACCCTTCAGCCGCCAGGCCTTCCCTCATGTCTCCGTGTTGGCCCTGCTTTCTGCAGTGATGCATCCCGCTGACCTGCTCCCAGCTCGCTTCCCTGGCAGCTGGTAACACAGCAGTGAGCTGGCAAAGTGAGTCTGCCATCCTTACCTCAGAAAGATGGCTGTTTCTGAAGCCTGTTTGTCCCACGTGTGAATTAAGAAAGCCTGTTTGTCCCACGTGTGAATTAAGAAAGCCACGGCAACAGAGGCAGAGGAGAGGGACCTAGGGCCGTTTCCCAAATGGACGGGTCTGGAGCTGGTGGGCAGCTGGGGTTTTTGTTGTTTGAGGCTGGGATGGACCATGCTTTTAATTTAGAAGGAAATAGGGCTGAAGATCTCAAGGGTCCCAGTGTCCCCAGAAGGGAGAGCTCTGGCTGTACTGGGACCTGCATTCCGGAGGCTCTGCTGAACGCAGGTGGGAGCCATAGGGACTACATTTCAGGACAATGAGGTGCTTCTAAAATGACCTGCCCTGTAAGTTTGTGTGGCTCTCTCTGCACCCTGTTCTGTGTCATCTCACTGAGTGTGCCAGGATTGGTCAGGAGCCCACGGGGCCACCCCAGCCCTGCTGTGGAGAGTGGGGGGTGCAGTGACGCTAAGGACTGGGGCGCAGGTCCCCACGTGGGGGTTTCCTTCTGGTCAGGTGTGGCATTCAGTCATGGGAGTCTGGAAAGGGGGTTTCCTCGCCCCGCACTGTGTGTTCTTTAGGAACTGGTGAGAACCACGGGTCTCTGGGATGATGGGTGTTACCATGAGAACGGGCATGGGGATGCGATGCCTCTCAGGTGCTTCACACACCTCCTGTCATTTACCCCCAGGTGCGCGGCCCCAGGTAAGGTCAGTGGTGCAGCCACAGTGTGTGCCCAGCAGGCAGTGGGCTGCAGGGGCTGCGGCCTTCTTCAGCAGCTCCGTGTGCAGTGAGGAGACCCCCCACTTGGGCAGGTGACCTGCCTGCCTGTGAGGAGGCTCTGGCTTCTCCCCAGCCACTGGCTGCCCAGAGCCTCTGTCCCGCTGCCCAGCAGTGGGTTGGCCAAAGGGAGGGGACGCTGGGGCGGGCAGGGCCATGCCTATTCCAGCAACTCCTTGCAGAAGCTCTGGTTGTTGGGGGTTCTGGTAACTCCACTTGGGGGAAAGGGAGGGTGGATGTGTCCCAGGCCGCCAGCCTTGAGTCTCTGTGAGCCTGGCCTGCGGGGAGCATCCTTCTAGATTATTCTGGCTGTCTGCAGAGTGCAGCCCCTCCCTCCCCCAAGTCCTGTTTAAGCCACTCCCCCTACACGGAGACTCTGTCTTGATCTAACTAGGGACCTTAGAACTTTTGAGTTTTCTTTAACATTTAGGCCTGGAAATAGTACTTGAAGGGTTTGTAGGAGGAAAGGCAATTTCTCCTTGGACCCCAGGTTTGGGCGGGAGGGTGGTGAAATGCTTCCGGAAGCACCAAAGCGGTTCACCAGAAGGGGTGTGGACGTGGGAGGAGCCATGGCCAGCCCTTTGCCGATTGGTGTGTGCTGCCTGCGCCCCCATCGCTAAGCTGGTCCCCTTGGGTGTACCGGCCGTCACAGGAGCCTGGCTCAGTCCACGGAGATTAGGAGGTTGTTCACCCAGAGGGACCTAGCCTGTGAGGGACCTGGCTCCCCAGGACAGGCCCTTGCTGCAGGAGGGCAGGGCCTGACCTAACATGCTTGGGCGTTCTGGCAGGGGGCGCTGGCCGTGGTCCTGAACGCAAGCCCACGGCTAAATCTCCTGGTGGGCACCAGTCTGGCCCGTGGAGAGTGGGGTCTTGGCCCACCGCTGGCTGGCGCTGGGGGAGGGGCTGCGTGGCAGAGCTTTCGTCTGGACCACTTGCTTCCATTTCCAGATTCAGCCCATTGTGCTCACAGGGTTCTCTGCTCCCCAGTTGGCAACCTCTCCCACACCCGCGTTTAATTAGCCGAGAGCTGGATTAATGTTGTGTGCAGGAAATTAAGGGTTTTGACCCAGGCAGTGGGCAGACAGCGCCACACTTGTCTGAGCAAGGGAGCGCTGGTGACCTCTTAAACACTTGGTTGTGTTTTATTATCTTTTCTGATTACAAAAACGACACGGGTCCATTGTAGAAAATTGGGAAGATGCTGAAAAATGCAAGGAAGAACATTTTTCTCTTCTGAGGTATTTTCAAGCATCTGTGCCCATCTATGCATTTCTTAAACAAGATAGGATGCAGACTCTCTAATGATGTATTGTGGGAATTTCCTCAGAGAATTAGAGGTGCCTCTGTTGGTATGTCCCAGTGCTTCCTGGGCAGGTGACCCGGTGGCTCTGCCCTCGACTGCCCTCACCTTGGGTCTTCACTGGCTCAGTGGCTTGGGGTGGAGACAACGGCTGGGGTACTGGTCTGGAGGATGGACCCTGAGGAAACACACAGCCAGGACTGAGGCTGGCCTGCGGGGCACGTTCAAATGAGGTCCCTGCCTATGGGTGAGCCTGCCGTCACTGGAGGTGTGCAAGTGGGAGGCTGAGAGAACACTCACTAGGGATGGTTTTAGAGGACCAGTGTGGCCAGAGCTACGAGCCACGGGAGCATGGGGGTGGGGGGGGGTCAATCACAGCTGGTTGGAGGATTTTAGGTTTGAGTCCTGGGTAGACTGATGTGGGGGGAAGCAGGCCTGGCATACTGTCAACCTCAGAGGGGCGAAGGGGCAGTGCCATGTCTTGGGTGACCCCTTCCCCACCCCCCGCTACTGCACAGTGCTTCCACCTGACAAGGCCAAGGGCTCAGCAGAGAGGTGGTGTGTGGAACTCACAGGGGCCGGAGTCAGCCATGGTGACCCTCTGCTCAGGCCAGCTCTTTGGACAGAGAAGGAGGGCACTGTGGGACCCCAAAGGTGCTGTGCTGGAGTTTTGTGTGTCAGGATGAGCTCAGGATGGGCAGGCATGGGGGACACACCCTAGGACTGGGCCCCCAGAGTGAGCTGGGACTAGGGGGCCATGGCTGACAAGGACAGAGCCAGTTGTAAGCATGGAAGGGGAGCCCCCCAAAGTCAGGGGAGGACACTTCTGCAAGGGGAGCCCCCCAAAGTCAGGGAGACACTTCTGTGAGGGGAGCCCCCCAAAGTCAGGGAGACCACTTCTGCGAGGGGAGGCCCCCAAAGTCAGGACCACCCTTAATCCCCCCATGATGGGCGCACACTCTGTGTCAGGCTTCAGGAGAAAAGGTCGGGCTTCAGCGGGCGTCCTTTGCCTGATGACGGACGCAGGCATGCCAGCAGGGCGGGGTGCCCGCCGTGGCGAGTCTGGAGGGAACAACATGGCAGGCGTGCGGCTCTCCCAGCACAAGTCTGCCTTGTCACAGAGGGCGGACGCTGCACAGATGGGAGGGACGGCTGCCTCGGCAGACCTGAGAACGTGGCTTTGTCTCGTTTCTCTTCTTTCTTTTCCTTTTCCTTTCTTTTCTTCCTTTTCTTTAATTGTGGTTAAAAACTAATAGAACACACATGAATCATTTAAAGTGAACAAGTCAGCGATATTCAGTGTATTCTCAATGGGGGCAGCCACCAACTCTTTCTAGTGTCAAAACTTGATCACCCCTTGAAAACACCAAGCCCCTCAGTCCCCAGGGCCCCTCTGGCCCTGGGAGTGGGTCGGACTGCTCTGGCCCATGTCGTGTAAGAGCAGTCACACACTGGTGGCCTTTGTGTCTGCTGCTCTCATGAGATTCATCATGTGTCCCCGGTGTCCGAAGTGTCATTCCTGATCAAGGGCTGAGAGTGTTTCCAGGTGACGTGGAGAACATCCCGTCACTTGTCCATTCACCTGTGGGGCGACAGACTTGTTTCTCTGTGAGCTGCTGTGCACGGAGCTGCTGTGACATTCGTGTTGAGTTTCTGTATGGACACCGCATTGCCATTTCTCCTTAGTGAGCTGTGTCCACTCCATCGTGGGCTCCCTGGGGTGGGCCATGTCCCTCCTGGTCTCAGGTCCCCCACGCTCTGCCTTCAGAAGCCCTCAGTCCCACCAGGATACAGGCCTCCTGTCCACAGGTCCCTTCTTGACCTCTTGCTCCCATCCCGTCCCGTCACAGCGGTGTTTGGAGGCAGCGTTGCCATCGAGCCTGTCTGAGTGGGGCGGTGGGCTTTCCTTCAAGTGGATCTGACCTTAGCGAGGGAAGTCTCGGCCACCACTTGTCAGGATGGCATGGGCCACCCCTGTGATTGGGTTGTGGATGTGCACGTGGGGGGCTGGGTGAGCAGAGCAGGTGAGGAGAGAGGTGGAGCCCCTGTGGAGGGTACCCACACTAGGAGGGTCAGTGCCCTCCCTAGGAGAGTGGCCTGGGAAGACTTAGGGGCTGGGGAGCCTCTTGGAGAAGGCAATGTTGAAAATGAAACCTTGGGATAAGGAGAAAGTGGCCCTGTGACTGACTTGCGGATCGACGAGGCTTCCGGGCAGCAGGAGGAGAGTGTGCAAAGGCCCTGGGGCAGGAAGCTGGCCTGGTGAGGAGCAGGCAGGGGCAGCCGGCACACTTCCTCTGGTCTTAGTGGTGGTGCGGTCGCAGGTGGCTGGAATGAGGCCACAGAGAGATGGGACACAGTCTGACATCCTGGACGGAAGAGCCGAGGTGAGGTCCTGGAGGGAGAGGGTCGCCCAGGAAGACCCCCTGCTTGCAGGCTGTGAGCCTGGGTGTGCTGCCACCGTCTATGAGAAGGCTGGGGGTGGAGGAGACCCATGAATGCAGGGGGAGAGTCCAGGGTGTGTGGGGGGTGGCGGAGCGCCCTCAGTGAGCCTTTGTCCAGCCCTGTGGTCTGTGTGGGGACAGGTGACTAATGGAGAATAACTCACCACGGTCCCTTGGGATCAGGTGAGAGGCACCTGGGATAGGGCCTTTTCCCTGTGCTGAGTCAGTGCATTTCCTGCCCAGGCTGTGGGTCCTCTGGGCCCGGCCCTGTGGGGACAGCCACCCATAGCTCCCAGAGCACCTGGGCTTCACCTTGGATGCCCACTCTTTCTGGGGGCAGAGGTCTGTGTTGGGCAAATGGCCTGGGGGTCCCCGTGAACCTGGGCCTTCTGATGGCTCAGTGGTTAGGGAGTGCGGCTGGGAGAGGGTGGTAGGACCCTGAGCTCCACAGCCCCGTCCTGGAGAGAGCCCGCAGCTGATGCTTGGGAGGGACACTGGCCATCCGGGGTTGCTTGCTGGTGGGGGGCATCGTGGGTCCCTGAGAGCGTCTTCCTGCCCTGGGGTTGGGAGGACTGGTGCTAAAAGGCTGTGGATGTATAGTGGCTATGCAGCCAGCTGGGGGAGAGGCGGGCCACAGGCTGGCCAAGGCCGTTGGCAGAGTCTTCAAATGCTGAGCCAGGAACTGGCCTTCCGAGGGTCTGGACTTCCTGAGATGTGGGCTGTCAGGTCCCAGGCGTTTATCGTGCGCGTGCTGTGTACGGGGCAGCATTCTGAGCTCTCGCCTGCGTCACCTCCTCGCAGCCTTCGGCCCCGGTAGTGCTACCAGAACCTTCCAACCTCCAATTGGCAGGCTCAGATAGGCGCCCGGGTGGACTAGGGGGCTGGGTGACGTACGTGGGTGAGCCTTGGCCTTAGGAGAGGGTCCGCTCCGCTCTCTCCGACCCTGGCGGGATCTCAGTGATTCTTCACGTCTGGTTCACGCCTGGAGCAGCTGTCAGCAGCCGAGCTTTCTGTCACTTGGGCAGATTGGAAGTGTCAGTGGGTCCTGGAGGCAGAGCAGTTTATTAGGGGGCAAAATTAGATTCCAGGCTGCAGTGCCAACTGCAGTCCTCGTGGACCAGGCGGGGTGAGGTTCCCTGGGGAGCCCCGCCTCTGGTCTGGGGGCGGGACCTGCTGTGGCCTCACGCTGGCTGCCCGCCTGCGGTCCTGGGCACTGATAGCAATGGATGGCATTCTGAGAGGGGGAGTTTCTGCAGCCCCTCCTGTGGAAGGGGTGCTGGGGCGCCCCCCGCATGGCCGCCAAGCTGCTTCCGAGCCTCGTGTTCTCTTGTCTGTAAAATGACGTGCCTCCGGCCTCAGGGTTGTCACATGCCTGGTGTACAGCAGAGCTGCTGCGGATTCTAGCCTGTGGGGCTGCGGGTGGGGGCTCGATATGGGGACCCCACCCCACCCATCTCTCCCAACTCTGCCCCAGAGCAGCCTATGGGGGGCAGTGAGTGGGCGCTGGTGACGTGACTTCCTCCCACCCCTGCCATTCACTTCTTCAATGTTTATTTCATTAAAGATGTAAAATGAGGTTAATCCGTCATTCTTTGGAAGGAGGAGGAAGTTGGCTAGGGGACCCAGGGGGATGGAAGGGGGTCCTCTATCCTGCCTGTGCAAAGGCACCCTCCCTGTTGCTCCTCCCTCCCCCCCACCACAAGGAGAATCCGGAAGGAGGCGGCAGTGACTTTGTCATGTTTTTCAGAAAAAGAAAGATTTCCTGCAGTCAGATCGGGGAGGGGGAGCGGAGACGGAAGCAGAGGGGTGTCTCTCTGGAGGTGTAGGGGCACCCCCTCCTGAGCGTGCAGGGGCAGACAGGATGCACATACGCCCCAGGACCACCTTGAGGGGTGTCCTCCTGCCCATGCTCCTGCCCCCACCACCCTGCTGGCTGCCATCACCTTCCACCTGCCCTGGGCCCCTCCCTGCCCAGGACCCTGCCACGCCCCCTCCTGTTTCAAAAGAGGGGTCCCTCTCTGCTCAGAGGTCAGGCTTGGCTGGAAGCCCCCCTACGTCTGGGAGGCCTGTCCTGCTGCTGGGGGAGACAGGCCACATGCTGTGGGGCCGGGAGTGCTGGGGCGGGCTTCCACCCCTTGTGGCCGCTTGTGACTGGGGTGCTCTGGCCGGCACTGGGCCTGGGTGTATTGGGGACATGGCTCGCTCTCCAGGTGGCCAGTGCTCAGGTGAGTACCCCTCTGAGGTCACTTCCTAGCCAGCCACCCTGCCTGCCCCCCCATCCTGGCCCTTAGAAGCTGGGGACCAGCTGCTTGAGATGCTTGTCTCCTTGGCAACCACTGCTAGGGGAGCGTCCTGACTTTGAATTCATTATCATAATTAGCGGCTGCAGAAACCACAGGCCCTGCCTTTGGAAACCCCTCCCCTCCTCTTCCCTCCCATCTTTCATCCTTCGGTGCAGCCTGGACAGTTCCTGGGCTGAAGGGCTTGGGAACTCCCCCCAGGGCCCCGGGATGGTGCTGATGGTTAGTCCCAGCCCTGGGGGGCGCTGCTCACCTGCCATGCAGGGCCACCCAGGGGCCACAGCAGGGCTGTGCTGTCCCCTCACATCTCCAGAGGGGTGGAAAGGGGAAAAGGGAGGGGTACCTTCTTAGTCTGTCAGGAGCCAGAACCCAGGAAGGGGGGTGCGGCAGGAGCACTGCTGTGCACCCCACTCCCCACATCTGCGTCTGCGTCTGCAGGAAGCTCCAGGTTCTGCCCAGGGTGACCCTGCGATGGGCTGCATCGCTGCGGGTGGTCACCCCTATCGTCCTGCAGAGGGCGGCCTCTCCTGTCTGAGATAGGCCCCAGGCTCCCTGCGGCTGGGCCCCTGTGCAGTGGCCCCGTCACGGAGGAGGCTGTGCCCAGGGGCCAGGAGGCTGGGGCAGAGCCCCGTCAGCCTCACGGAGCCTCAGTGACCCTGTCTCTAACTTCCCCATCAGGGAGCAGGGATGCTGCTGTGTGCTCAGGTGACTGCAGACAGGAAACAAGGGTCTTGTCCACTGTTCAGCTGCGTGGAGAAGTGGCAGAGAGGAGGGAGGCCTTGCATTTGGAGGTGACGCCCATCTGTCGGTGCCGCAGTCCTGGGCCTGCAGGCAAGGCGTGTGGGTGCCCTGTGTCACGGGAATCTGCCGTCTTCGCTTGGGGACGTGGCAGGGCGCCTCCTGGTCTCCCCCACCTTGGGGGGTGGGCATGTGGGCCTCCTTCCTCCCCTGCCCCCCACCATCTGTGACCGTCTGTTCGAGAACTTCATAAACAAGCC
This sequence comes from Rhinolophus ferrumequinum, assembly GCF_004115265.2. Taxonomy (NCBI): domain Eukaryota; kingdom Metazoa; phylum Chordata; class Mammalia; order Chiroptera; family Rhinolophidae; genus Rhinolophus; species Rhinolophus ferrumequinum. Next base: position 552,627 of record NC_046306.1, read on the forward strand.
CAGAGCTGTTGCTGGTACTTTCCGGGGTGGGGCCTCTGGGGAGGGTGGGTTTGTCTTCCGAATTGCTGGCATGGCTCCCGACCCCGATCACTAACTGCCGGGAAGGGCTGCACATCCATCCCTATAGCATGGCCAGGCCATTCCGGAATGTTCTGAGATGCCAGTCAGAGCTGCCCTCAGGAAGCAGGGCTGAGAAGGCCTAGTCACCTTGGGACCTGGACCTTCTCTTATCACTTCGGACGGATGTTTTTATACGGTACAAGGAGTGGGTCTTCGTGTCCCTGACATGGGGATGACAGTGCCCTGTTCTCCAGTCTGTCAGACTCACCCTCTGCCAGGTCCTGGGACACGCCATGCTCCCCACTTTGGCCACCCCACTTGTTCTTCCCTCTGTAGGAACACCCTTTCCTTCTCCCCTCTTGGTCCCACCAACTCTACTTTACCCTGCAGGAGCTGTCCTCGGGGACACCTCCTCAGGAAGCCCACTGGATGCCATGTCTCACCTGCGCTCTCCACATCGCAGCTCTGAACTGAGCCGCATCCAGATGCCCCTTATTCACTGGGTGATGCTTTCGTGTCTCCCACTGCCCAACCTTCAGGTCCAGACCTGGAACCCTGGAATCCTTCATCTTCCACTCCTGGCGAACCCCAAGGGTGTAGGTGCTCCTTCCCCTCTGCCGGGTTGGGAGAAGGCACCGCCAGGCGACAGACAATTATGGATATAAGGCACACGAACTCTCTGGACTCTTTTCCAGGGCTTAGTTAATTGAATGAATTGGCTAATGAGCAAAGGAAATTAATTGTGGTTTTGAAATGTGACTGTGTCTCGCCTGTGTTTTATCTGTGCCAGCAGGCACTGTCTGCGCCTCTGTCACCCGCTGTCAGTGCCTCTGCCATGTCCAAACCCCCGTGGGGGGGTCTGTGTCTGCACAGTTGCCAGGCCTCTTCAGGGTGCATGGGCAGGGCTGCTGGAGGTGCCCGGGGTCCGGCCGAGGCTCCCTGGTGCTGAGCGCACACTCAGTGCAGCCCAGGCTCGGGTGCCAGCAGGACACCAGCCAGACAGGGCAGGCTGGCCTGCGTCAGTGTCCCTGTGGCCAGGCTCAGGTGGACCTCGCACTGCTGGCCTCATCTCAGTCCCTCTCCGCCCACCGGGAGGCTGGTGGGCTCGACTCCTGGGGCCTGTAGAGCTGGACCTGGGGTGATGGGGGTGTCCGGGTGGCGAGGACACGTGGAAGGGGTGTGGTGTGGGGCCCTCTGCCAGCTTCCCCACATTGTGCTTTGTGCCTCTCAGGAGACCAGGTCCTCGGCCACCAGGGGCTGGCTCCTGAGGCCCCACCCCACCCTGTCTGCTCTGGCTGGACACCCTGGCTGTGGCTTTGGCTGGGGCCTTGGTGTCCATGCTGGCTGCACAGTGGCTCCTGGCTCCCGTTAGTCGGGACCAGCACGGCCAGCTGACAGCACGGCCTGCTGATGCGAGTCTGTGGACAGGACCCCCACACTGACCCCAGGCAGGGTGCTAGGTGGCCGTGTTGAAGGTCGGTGTTAATAGCAAGAGAGAAATGTTTCTGCCTCTGAGCCTGGAGAGGACAGCTGTGAAGGAGGAAACATGTGGCATGTATGGAGTGCCACCTGTGCCTCCGAGGGGCGTGTGGGGCTCTCTCCTGGTTCTCACTTTCCCAGCCGTGCAGAAGGCAGCTTGTTCCCTGTCACTGAGAGTTTTGGGGCCTTTCCCAAAGCACGATGCTGTCCGGGCTGAGCAGACAGACAAGGGGTGTGGGCGAGACTATGGGGTGTCCTGGGGGGCGACTGTGGGCGTGTCCTGGGCTCCGCATCTGGGCCTGTTCCCCGTGCCGACTGGCTGACCGAGCCTCCCTCTCTCCTCAGGTTCCTGCTGGTCTTCTCCTGCCTCGTGCTGTCCGTGTTCTCCACCATCAAAGAGTACGAGAAGAGCTCAGAGGGCGCGCTGTACATCCTGGTGAGCCCCTCCCCCCCAGGCGGATGGGGAAGCTGGCACTCTGTCCCCCTGGCTCACTGCTATGGAGTCTCTGATAAAGGGTCCCCCCTGACCCCAGCCCCACTCCCTGCGTAAGCCTGGTCTCCTCCCCGGCAGGAACCCTCATTCTCCATGCACCCACAAGCCCTGCTTGTTCAGCTCCAGCTGGGGGACCCCACAGCCCCTCCCAGCCTCCTCTCCTGGCATTGGTGACATTGCACTGTCTGTCACAGCATCCGCAGCTCACACTCTTCCGTCTCCCCAATACCCCAGCACCCATCATACCCCAGCCTGACCCGGCCTGGTCCCTATCCTGTGTCGTCACGGCCCCCACATTCTTTCTCACTGGATCCTGAGGGCCCAGGTGGCCTCCTCCACCATGGAGACGGCGGTGTTCCTTGGCAGAAGTGGGTGTGGGGTAAGGTGGGGCTTGTGCTGCTCACAGCAACCCAGTGAGGGGCAGGGGCGTGCGCCATGGCAACCGCAGTGTAATTTCTGGGTTGCTGTTGGTGACCGAGGGGACTCTGGTCCAGAATGTACAAGAGCTCTCCCTCTCCTGTCCTTCCTGGGGCTGCCTCATGTTTGGAGGAGTCCCCCCCCAACGGACACCAGCTCGCACAGGACAGGAGGGCCCCCCCACACTGACACTAGCTCTCACAGGACAGTCCCTGTGGGGGCTCAGCTCGGCTTCCCTGCAGGAAATTGTGACCATCGTGGTGTTTGGCGTGGAGTACTTCGTGCGGATCTGGGCCGCGGGCTGCTGTTGCCGGTACCGTGGCTGGAGGGGGCGGCTCAAGTTCGCCCGGAAGCCCTTCTGTGTGATCGGTGAGGCCTGGGGGTGGGGGCAGCAGAGTGGGGGTGCAGGGAATGTCAGTGCCCCGGGGAAGGAGCTGGGCGTCGCATTGGCCCTGGAGGCCAGGCGAGAGCGCAGGACCAGCTCCTCCCTCTTGGTGTCAGAGCTCGTGGTTCACGAGGCCTGAAAGGCAGGAGCGCCCACGGCAGGGCTGGGCCGGGTGTACGGCGGTCCTGGTCCGCACGGGCACCTTGCACGCTCCCCCGCCCTCCCGTCCGTCTGTCCTCCCGAGTCCGGGCGCAGGCCGCCCACCCGAGCTCTGCGTCTCCGCAGACATCATGGTGCTTGTCGCCTCCATCGCCGTGCTGGCCGCCGGCTCCCAGGGCAATGTATTCGCCACGTCCGCGCTGCGCAGCCTGCGCTTTCTGCAAATCCTGAGGATGATCCGCATGGACCGGCGGGGCGGCACCTGGAAACTCCTGGGCTCAGTGGGTCTACGCCCACAGCAAGGTGAGTGCGCAGGGCGCGGAGGGCCGCCGTCCCCGCCTGTCTGGTGAGCCCACCCTTCCGCCCCACCTACAGCTGCTCGCCCGCTCGGTGCCCCACCCGGTCGCAGGTGGCTGCACGTGGATCAACGCCCCAGTGGCTGTCGGATTAGGCTGGCCTTGGAACCCACGAGGGCTGCTGCAGCCCCGCGTCCTGTCCCAAGCCCCTCCCCTTGTTCCAGGGAGCCCCCAGGAGGCCCGGACTCGGCCCTGCCTGGCTGTGTCTCCCTGGTGGTGGGTGGGCTCACTGGCTCCAGCAGTGTTCTGCCCACTGTCCTTTCTGTCTGAGCCCTGAGATGGAGGCTTGGTCAGCAGGTTGGGGTAGGAGTGCTGGCTCCCCAAGAGGGCACACAATCAGGGAAGGTGGGGTAGGGTCTCAAACCCAAGAATCTCCGGCCTGATGGCCTCGACCACCAGAGGACCCTCCCAAACCTGGGTGGGTGTGCATGTTGGGCTGTCTTCAACCGCTGTCCTCCCAGGTGTGAGGTTCACAGCTGTGGGGACACCCAGGGCAGAGATTGGGAAACCAGCTACCCCTGCCCACTGGCTCGAGCTCAGGGCCACGCAGCCAGGCCTCGGAGCTCCTGGGGGCTGACCGGGCTGGATGCTGACCGGGCACCCCGACATGGCTGTCTCTCTCAGGAGCTGGTCACCGCCTGGTACATCGGCTTCCTGTGCCTCATCCTAGCCTCGTTTCTGGTGTACTTGGCGGAGAAGGGCGAGAACGATCACTTTGACACCTATGCAGATGCACTCTGGTGGGGCCTGGTGAGTCCTGGCCACTGCGGTCATTGTCCTTCATGGAGGCATGGCCCTCCTTGGGGGCCCTCGTCCACCCCTCCCCAGGGCCCCCAATGTACCAGAAGCAGTCCACCTCAAGCCTTGCCCTGGGGGTCCACTTCCTCACCTCCCCTGGCCCGTCCCCTTTTCTGGCCTGAACTTACAAGTCACCCGTGAAGGTGCCCATGGCTCTGCACTCTTTGTCTGCGTCCCGTCCCCTCCGCGTCCCCTGCGGTTCCCTCTTCGCACTGTTCCCTCGCAGGCCCCTGGCCCTTGCTGTGCCTCTTGGCTGCATGCCTGCGGCCTCGGTCCTGGGGTGAAGCCACTGTGCTTGCGCACTGTGCCGAGCGTGACAGCTGCCTCCTGGTCTCTCCCACATGGGACCCAGGAACAGAGTCTTGGGGTGATTCCTCCCTCCCCTGCCTGTAGGAAAAGGAGGAGGGACTTCGGGAGTTTTGGTCCAGTTGTGGCAGGGTTGAAGGTCGGCTGATGCTGACCCTGGCCTCGCTGGGGCCCCTTGGGGGAGGCATGGGAGGGGCTGGCCTCTGTGTCTGTCCCCGCCCGCCCAGCTCCAGCTGCCCTGAAGATGCAAGTGAGCCCTTTGTGTAAGCTGAGGAGGAGTGTCCAGCTCAGGGTCGTGGGCCTCTACATGGCCAGTGCCAGTCCTGGCGGGTGACTAGGCTCACTGTCCTGCAGATAACCCTGACAACCATCGGCTATGGGGACAAGTACCCCCAGACCTGGAATGGGAGGCTCCTGGCAGCAACATTCACCCTCATTGGTGTCTCCTTCTTTGCTCTTCCTGCCGTGAGTCCTGTTTCCTTTCTTGCCTTTGGTGGGGGCGGAGTCTTGGGCTCCCAGGTGACCAAAGGGGGGACGTGGGACATGAGCAGGGCTCCCAGTAGGGTCCACAACCCCCTGGGAGTGGGAGGTGGCAGCTTGGTGCACAGAGGCACCCTTCCTGGGACCCCGAGTGGTGGCTGTGCTGGCCCAGAGCCTTGTGACCCTGCATCTGTTGATCACAATCAGCTCCTCGCAGTTTGGTGGCATTGGCCAGTAGGGCCCTTGTGATCAGTGGCAATGCTGTGCAGTGCCAAGAATTCCTTGTCTGGTCTCCAGGGCACCAAAGACCCCATCTCCTGCAGAAGGGCCAAGGGCTCTGTTAACTCCACCCACGGCCGGGCAGGGCAGAGAGGCAGCTAGTAAGGGGCAAACAGCTTTGGAGAGGCTGCTCTCCCAGCTGGCCCCTTCACCACAAGCCTGGCCTGTACTCGCTAGTGTGGGTAGGTCAGGGAAGGACGCTGAATCTTTGGGCCCAGACGGCTCCAGTGTGGGCACTGCCACACTCCTGTAAGTGGCATGTCCTTTATCCCAAAGCCAGTGTTACCCCCCAGCCAGGTCTCCAGGCGATTAGGGACCGAGTAGGGGGAGGTGGAGCCAGGAGCCTGGAGTGTGCAGGCAAGGGCGGCGTGGGGCTGTGGGCCCAGGGCACCGCCTGACCCCGGTGACTTGCAGGGCATTCTGGGGTCTGGCTTTGCCCTGAAAGTGCAGGAGCAGCACCGGCAGAAGCACTTCGAGAAGAGGCGGAACCCCGCCGCAGGCCTGATCCAGGTGAGTCCAGGCGGCCCCCACTCAGGGCCAGTGGAAGCCCTGGCCTGGTCCCACTGTGTCCAGCAGCAGAGCTCTGCTCGGCGTTGTTCCTGTCCTGTGGACGCACCCTTGTCCCTCTGCAGGAGGGGATGTGTCAGGCGTGGGGAATCCAGTGCGTGTGTTGAGGACCCGGTTAGGCGCCCGAAGCCGTACAGCAGCGCAGCACCGGTGGAGACCACGCTGGTGCCGGCCGTTGTCTTGTGTGGGCCCCGGGTCCTGGGCCAGGCCGGCACAGGTGCCACCGAGCTTGCCCTTCACAGCGCCCTGGTAGGCAGGGCGCTATCCCACCCATGCTGCACACAGTTGGGGCTCAGAGATTCCCACTCAGGGAGCCAGTAGGTGCTCTAGCCGTGTCTGTGCAGCCCCAGCTCAGCCAGCTCCGCTAGGGGTGCGGTGGCCACTCCATGTCCAGCAGTGCTTCCTGAGCCATCCTGACAGTGTTTGCCTTTGTTTCACTCACCTGGAAACTTTCTCAGGTGCGGCCTCCCAGATGGTGTCTGTCAAACACAAAGGCAGGTGCTAGCTGCAGCCACTGGGGTCAGGGCAGCACACGGGATTAGCAACAGACAGACTGAAAAACCTGGAAGGATCAGGTTCGGGAATGAGACACATGGGGACATTGGGGTCCTGGAAAGACCCCCATATACTGGGGCAAACCGCTTTGGAGAGGCTGCTCTCCCAGCTGGCCCCTTCACCACAAGCCTGGCCTGCACTCGCTAATGTGGACAGATTAAGGAAGGACAATGAATCTTTGGGTCCAGACAGGTCCAGTGTGGGCACTGCCACACTCCTGTAAGCGGCATGTCCTTTCCTCCAAACCCAGTGTTACCCCCAGCATAGGTGTAAATCTCCATGACCTTGCTTTCTTAGAAATGATACCAAAAGCACAAAAAGATACCGTAGGTACATAGGACTTTATCAAAATTAAAAACTTTTGTTTTATAGCGTCAGAGGACACTATAGGGTGAAAAAGACAACCTACAGAATAGGAGAAGACATTTGCAAGTCACATATCTGATAAGTGTCTGGTATCCAAAATGTATATAGGACCCTTACAGCTTGACAATGAAAAAACAAGCCCAGGTAAGAAATCGGTATAGGACTTTAGTAGACATCGCTCCAAAGAAAATAAACAAACGGCCGCGGAGCCTGTGAGAAGATGCTTAACGTCATTCGTCATCAGGGGAGTGCAAATCCAAACCAGCACGAGAGACCGCTTCATGTCCACCTGGATGACTACAATTAAAAACATAAAAATGAGAATAGAAGAGTGTTGGCAAGAACGTGGAGACAGGGAGCCCTCACTCACTGCTTGTGGGGACATGACATAGTGCAGCCGCCGTGGACAACAGCTCAGTGGCTTCTTAGACAATTAAATATCGCGTGACCTGGCGATCCCACTTTTAAGTGTATACCCCAAAGAATTTAAAGCAGGTGTTGAACTCAAGGTTTCGCACTGATGCTTGTGGCGGTACGATTCGCGGCAGCCAAAGGGTGGAAACAGCCCACACGTCCATCAGTGGATGAAGGCGGCGTTATCCAGTGAGCTGAGTGCTGTTCAGCCGTAGACAAAAAGCGCTGACGTGTACTGAGTGTGACGGCTTGGGGACATGCCAAGTGAGAGAAGCCAGCGCAGGAGGCCGCGTATGATGTGATCGTGGCAGGGAGTGTGTACACTAGGCATGTCCGTGGGGACCACGCAGGCTGGTGGTTGCCAGGGCCCTGGGAGCGGGGGTGGAACGGGGATGGGAGGCCCTGCACTGTATGGTGATGAGCATGGGGGACTGCATAGCGGTGACAGCTGCACAACAATGGTGGCTCTTTTTTTAAATGTTTTACAATGGTATAGTTGACTTTTAAGGAGGGCGCAGCTCACAGGGGCCCATGCGGGGATCAAATCCGTGACCTTGGTGTTAGTACTACGCTCCAACCACCTGAGCTAACCAGTCACTCCCCAATAGTGACTCTTGTCATGTGCATTTTACCACACGCACATTGAGAATGGAGGCCCGGCCAGGTGGAGGACGGGGACCCTGCACTGTGCTCAATTTCACTCTTTCACTGGCTGTGGCTGCCACGCTGGGGGGGTGGAGGCCTGTGTCCCCTGCCCCCAGCTCCTGAGGTCGCAAGGGCCCAGTGTAACGTCCTCTCAAGGCGGGGAGGCAGGAGGTGACGGCGATGCCAGGTTATCACTGCCAGGCATCAGGAAAGGAACAGACTCCCTCTGCTCCGCCTGCCCATGGTGGGTGGTCACGCAAGGTGACGGAGGCTGTGGGGGCAGGAGAGGCGGCCGAGCCCCTGCAGAGGCGGGAGGGGCCCTCAGTCCTGGCCCCGCAGCCCACCCTGTTGGCGTCTCTTCCCCACAGTCCGCCTGGAGGTTCTACGCCACCAACCTGTCGCGCACGGACCTGCATTCCACATGGCAGTACTACGCGCACGGTCACCGTGCCCATGTACAGGTACCACCACTGCCACGGCCCCAAGCCACCACGCCTCACGGCCCGTCACTTCCCATCTGTTCTGAAACCCCATCTTTCGTTCATTATTTTGACTGATTATTTTTGTTTTGTTTCTTTTTCTTTAAAATGTATGTATTTTTCAAAAAGGAGCTCTGTGTGTGGTTTATTTCGGTGTTAATTTTGCTCTTTGTTTCATAGCTCGTGGCTTTTATTTTCACTTCCATCCCCCTTGCTTAGCTTCCTAGATGGGGGGCACTGAGATGTGGGCACTGCGAAGACGGGCCCCCCCAGAGAGCTCGAGGTAAATGGCCCCCACTCTTTAGAGGGATCACACTGACCCTCTGTCCTCCCATGAGGACCAGCACCTCTGCGTGGGGGAAGGAGAGTGACCCCAGCCTGCAGTGAGGCTCTAGGACCAGGAGGCCGTACATCCTGGGCTTCCAGGCTTCCCCAACAGGACAGACACCCCAGGTGCCCTCAGGTGGTTGAGAAGGGATGGGAAGGCCCCTCTGGGGGGCGGTTGGCGGAGGCCATGTGGTCAGCAGGTAGCTTTCCAGGCAAGGGCAGGTGGCAGCTGGGACAAGAGGGTGGCCGCTCTCAGGATTTGTCTGTGCCTGGCTCTTGCTTAGAATGAGGTCTCAGGTGACGGCGGCTGGGGGCCACCTGACATCTGCTCAGGACTGATGCCCTTAGGTGGGTGGGCGCCACCCTCCACCAGCCCCTCCCCTCCACCCTATAGGGTGAGGATCCCTGCACACACCCCTGGGGGTTTCCACCCACGGAGCCCACACCTGACAGCAGGCTGGGCAGGGTCCTGAGGTTGCTGGAGTCAGTGATGGCCTGGCAGGCCAGAGGCCAGCCCCACCTGCCACCTGCCTGTTTGGGGGTTTGTCACCTGGGAAGAGGGTGCCCCCACCCCCATCAGCATCCATCTGGAGCCCCCTGCACTGGGCTCCCAGCTCTCCTGGCCACAGCAGCACTGACCCTCGTGCTAATTTTTTGTTCTGTTGTTCCCCCCACTCTCCTCGACTATTTTTTTTCATTTTCTTTTTCTTATCCCGTTCTTTTAAAATTTCTGTTCTTTTCCCTTGTGTGTGTGTGTGTGAAAACACTTGAAAGCTCGCAAGCTCAAACCTACGGGGCCTCCAGGTAGGAAATGCATGGGACAGAAAGTGTGTGGTGTGGTCCTGTCCTCTGTGACTGTCACGGGGCCGCCCTGGTCTGCAGAGCCAGTGGCCACCCCTCCAAGCACCCTGCACCCCTGTCCCAGCCTGCGGACCCTGCCCGGAGGCAGGGCACTGCACTTGTAACCCTGCCCCTGCCTGGAGTTCACCTTCCTTACCTCCCCTGGCGCCCTTTCTCGATTGTCCCCGCCACCCTCCTTACTGCTTTCGTGCGCTGGCTCCTTCAGTCCCAGGTGGTCTGCTGTCCATTGCCCTGCTTCCTGCCGTGTCTCAGTGGCTGGGGTCTCTCCCCTGCACCTCCACTTCCACCCAGGGGCCCACTTATGCACAGTGCAGAGGTGGAGATGGGGGCTTCCACATGCCAACTCGGGGGACACCCCAGTGGAGCCCCCGCATCCTGGCAGGCAGCTCCGCTCTGCACCAGCCTCTGCCTTGGCCTGCATGCGGCCCCCGTCTGTGGGTTAGACGTCCCCATCTTCCCACTGCAGTGGGAGGGAGATCCAGGCCCTGGGAGGACTTTCTGGTCGCTGTGTCTGCACCGGGCTCTCTCCTGCTGTACCTTTAATTGTCTCCCAAAGGGAGGAGACGGGTCATTTGCTCAGACTGGGTTCACTGAGCTGCTATAGGATGTTTCACCTGTGCACAGTGCAGTTCTCGGTGGCCCTTTCCTTCCCTGTGGTGCCCTGGGACTGTCCTGGGGACCTGCACAGCCCTCTCCCTCTGCTGGCAGAACTGGGGGACCTGCATAGCAGCTTTCTCGGCACCTCCAGGGACCACTCATCCTTTTGTGCACCCTGTGTGGGAACCGTGTTCGAAAGTTAGCTCCATTCCCGGAAGATGCCATACTGGGCAGGCCAGCGCCAGGGCCACGTCTGTGGGCGGGTGGGACCTGCGTGCCCACGGGCATCTCTGCCCCCAGCACCCGCCTACCTTCTACCAGTGACCCCAGAGGTTTCACTCAGAGGAGGTGGTGATGGGACCAGTGTCCCCCTCCCTTGCTGTGGACCCAGGACTCCTGGGGCTCCAGGCTGCCTGGGCAGTTGGGGAGCCCCTGCTTCAGGCCCTGGCAGGCGCCTAGACCCAGGAGGTGCCCCTTCACCTACTCCAGCAGCCCAGATTCCCCAAGCTCGCCAGAGACGCCCTCCCTGTGCTGCCAGGCCTGGGCGGCCTGCAGTTGTCCTGGAGCCGGCTGACCCCCAGGCCAGCCGTTGCTCTCCCTGGTGATGCCCCCTGATGTGTCCCTGCTCCTGTTGTCCCTCGTCCTCCATCACTGACCACCCTGGGAGGGGATAGGCTGTGTGTGTGTGTGTCCCTGTGTGTGATGTGTGCACACCCCTGCCCGCCCGTGCTGTCCCCTGCTGCTGTGTATTCCAGGGCATGATATCCTATCTGCGAGTCCCCAACCTTGGACCTGCGTGTGTGTGGGCCGAGGGGGGAGGGCTGTCCCAGGGTCTCTGCTTCAGGCCTGTGGGTGGGTGGTCAAGGGGGTTGGGGTGGCCAGCTCTGCCCCCATGTGCAGTCCTGGGGACTCTGCTGCCCATGGCATGAGTGACCGTCTGCCCTGGCCTCCTGCTTAGTCTTGACCCAGGAGGGCAGGTCAGCCCTGGGAGAAGGGGCGCACAGGACGGATAGTACTCACAGGGCACTCTTCCCCAGCATTTCTGGAGCAGTGACTGGCCAGGCCTGGGCGAAGGGAGGGGCGTGTGCAAAGCAGGGACTAGGGGGCTCACCGTCAGGGCCCTGGGAGCCATGCGGTCCCTCTATTTTGGAGACAATGAGGAGCCCTGAGTATTTGAGCGGTCACACCGAGGGTGATGGATGTCCAGGTGAGGTGGGCTCCAGCCAGGCCTGGAGGCAGAGGGTGTCTGTGATACAAGGGAGGGGAGGGGCAGGCCCAGGAGGAGACCATGGGAGGAGCTGGGGTGGACCCTGTGTGGCTGGACACCAAGGAGAGGCTCAGACACAGTGCTGGACAAGGGCTGAGAGGTGCTTGGCGGGTCAGGGGAGCCCAGGGTCCAGCAGGATGGAGGCTGAGGACAGGGCTGGGGGGTGGGGGCTCGGTGAGGGTCTTGGAGTGTGGTTTAGGAAGTGATTGGGGCTCCAGCAGGCTGAGTGGGGGTGTCACAATGTGTGGGGGAGTCACAGAGCAGGGTGAGGGTGTCACAGTACGTGGGGTTGTTAAGTGGGTGGAGGTATCACAGAGTGGGATGGGGTGTCACAGAACAGAGTGGGGGTGTCACAGTGCGTGGGGTTATTAAGTGGGTGGAGGTGTCACAGAGTGGGATGGGGTGTCACAGAACAGAGTGGGGGTGTCACAGTGGGTGGGGACGGGTTGGGTCAGGAAGGAGAGACCAGGGTTTGGGATCAAGCAGGGTGAGGGCTGTTTGTTTCCTCCTTAAAAGAAGGTGTAAACGTGTGAGGGCAGGAAGCGGCCAGGAGCGTGGTGGGGTGAGGAGGCTCCAGGTCGTCTTCTGGGAGGCGGGCGAGCCTGGGGCTTCCCCAGGGACCTCCCCGTCCTGGCCTCCAGGCGGGGTCTTGGTTCTACTCTTGGCTTCTTCCGTGGAAGTCCTGCCTGGAGCTGCCCGGTGACCAAGGTGGCTGCAGCGGCTGAATGCCGGGCCCACAGACAGGCCGGGTGTGAGGTTGTCCTGGGTGGGTGTGACCGGATCCGGAGGGAGGGGCCTCGGAGCAAAGGTGGTCCAGGGTCTCCATCCAGGCGACTCCCCTGCAGTGCAGTGAAGATCCTCCATGTCTCGGCCCCACTGGACTCTGCAGACAGGGTCTGAGAGCCTAAATGTGTTGGGGTGCTGTGTTTGCAGGGATTGGGAAGGGGGAGGGGAGGGTACATGGCCTGCTGCCAGTCCTCCAGTGCCCTGCTCCACGGGCTCCATGCGGTCAGGGGTGGGGTATCCGTTGATGGACAGCCTGTGTACCATTCACACCCTGATGCAGGTCACTGCCCACATCCAGGGCCGAGGCCCCAGGAGAGGGGCAGCCAGGACACTGCAGATGGTGCCCTCGGTCTTCCTGCCACGGAGTTCCCACTTTCTGCCCATGACAGGCCACACCCCACGTCCCCTGGGCATTAACACAGAGGCTCCCGCACGCAAAGAGGCTGATGAGAGCTGGGTGACGTGCCCCTGGGGGTCCGGTGGCGGGAGCTCACTGGCCTCTCCTCTCCCCTCAGACTGATCCCACCGCTCAATCAGCTGGAGCTGCTTCGGAACCTCAAGAGCAAATCCGGACTCACCTTCAGGTCAGAGGAGGGGCTCCAGGCTGGCACTCCCTGCGGGTCAGGTGTCTTCGTCCAACCGAGGGGCCCTGCTGCCCACATGACCTGGGCAGGGGCAGGCAGTGGCGGGATGCCCCACACAGGCTGGGCACGGCCTGGTCACATTGGAGTGCCCTGCCCGGTGGTCCCTAGGTGGGGCGTGCCTGGTGGGGCGGGCCTGGCAGAGTCAGCCGCTGACAGTTTTGTCGCTTCTGTTTGAAGGAAGGAGCCACAGCCGGAGCCCTCTCCCAGGTCAGTGCCCGCCTGTCTCCCGTGTCTGCACCGCATGTCATCAGGGAAGCAAGGGCTTCTGCGGGGCCCTGTGGGAGCTCCCGTGTGGGCTGTGTGTCTGGACCCCTGCCTGAGGTGATGTGGGCCCCTAAATCAGTTTCCTGTGTCCCCTGTGAGAGCAGCCCTGGGGCCCCTAAGGCAGGGATTTCTGAGAGGGGGAGGCTGGGCGAGAAACCCAGGGGTGTCTCCCTCCCTCTGTGGGTCAGGGTCCCACGGTGGAGAGGGCCACTCTGAGGAGGCTCCTCACTGCCTGC